>NC_056741.1:334185965-334323465 GCF_019279795.1 Protopterus annectens | reverse complement strand
TAGCTAGGGGTAACCTTGTTTTTCCCGAAGGTTATGACTATGCATTTCTTGGCGTTTAACTTTAGGCCATGGCTCTGGCACCAGTTATCTGTTTCTGTGAGGCCCTTCTGAGGGATATCTGTGTCAGATGTGTTTTCGACTATGGCGACCAGTTTGCAGTCATCTGCAAACTTTGTCAGCCATAACCCTCCTGTGTTTGCTTGTACTTCAGAAAAGTAGATGCCGAACAAGAGTGGACCCAGGACTGAGCCCTGTGGGACACCACTTGTGACAGGCTTTGAGTCTGACATGGCTCCAGCAACTCTGACCCTGTGGGTTCTGTCACTTAGCCAGTTTGCAACCCATCTTGTGATGTATGGGTTTACATTCAAGCTGATGAGTTTTTCGATGATACCTGAGTGGGGTATTGTGTCGAAGGCCTTTGCCAGGTCGAGGTAGGCTGTATGGACTGCCTTTCCCTCATCAATGGCCTTGGTGACTGTCTCGAAAAAGTCAACCAAGTTTAAAAGGCATGATCTGCCTTTGACAAAGCCAAACTGGGTTGGATCCAAAGTCTGCAAGTTCCCTATGTCTTTATTTATGAGTTCCATTATGATCCTCTCCATGGCTTTGCAGATAAGGCTTGTCAAGCTAATGGGACGGTAATTACCAGGGTCGGTGGAGGCACCGCCCTTGTGAAGTGGGACCACAGTCGCCATGCGCCACTCCTTGGGTACGTATCCTGAGGTGAGGCTAAGATTAAACAGCTGTCCTAACTGCAGGTTTAATTCCTCATTGAGTTCGTGGAGCACACAGCCGGGGACACCATCCGGTCCCATGGATGCTGTGTTTTTTGCCTTGGAGAGTGCAGTTCTTACCTGGGCGTTGGAGATGTTTGGGGGGCTACAATCCTCTGGTATAGATATCTCTCCTTTTGGGGGGAGGGGAGAAGTTTGCACTGAACCTGTCAGCCAGTATGTTGGCAATGTGTGTAGGTTCAGTAATCTTCACATCATTTTGAACTAATTCTGAGCATATCTGGGAGTTTCCTCCTAGTTTTCTAACATAGCTAAAGAAGGCCTTATGATTGTCTTTTGAGTCCTTGGCGATTTTTCTCTCAAAATTTGCCTTGGATGATTTTATGAGAGCTCTTAGTTTTTTACTTATAATGATCAAAGGTGTCTTACCTTTCAAGGATTTTGCTCTATCTTGTAGTAGTATCTCTCCTGGTGTTGTAGTAGCCACAATGCAAGGTGACTCTGCAAGGTGCACTCCTGTGACTGAAAATCTGGTGTTTATTGTACTTAGATAGTTAGTATTCTCATTTTTTTCTATTTTATTATTTTTATACCTTGCATTGTGGCTGGTCTTTTAGAGAATACTTTTAACATATTGAGAGTACTTGTGCTTATTTTGGTGATGCTGTGGCCACTCCAAAAAGCCTTGCTGCTTTGGTTACACTCTTTTATATTAGTATTGATTTTACTCAGTATAATTGGATACCCTTGAAGAGCCTCAGAGTGGTTGACTGATGGCAGCATGGTTACCCTATAGTCAGGGCAGAAGGGGTGCAGCTAGTAAATCTGTACCAGCCTTTCCCAGGAGTGTGTGTGTGTGAAAATCAAATACCCAGGTGTGGGTGTCAGCTACTTGGAACTGGGACATGGTGCTCTAAAGTGAGTCTTGTTTAGGATCTAGAGAGACAGAGAGTCCGGTCCCATGTCTGGAATGTGTTGCCTGTGTTTGTTGGGAGAAACTGTGCTTGATACAGAGAGCTGCATCTGAAAATACTGAGTAAATTCATTCATAGGTTCATACTAGGCTAACTGCCCTTTTGGGCCATTTGAAGCCTAACCAATTACCCCATGTGAGAATCAAACCCTGTCCTTAGTGACCATATGTCACCAGTGTCAGTGGTGAGGATTAAAGCTCCTTAATTACTGGCCTGGAGTAAGAGAGGCCGTCACATATTGGTGTCAGAGAGGTGGGATATTATTTGAACTTCAGTAGCCTGTGGGCAGTTGTTGCTGAAGGTGTGTGTATCCTCGACAGCCACAAGGTAAACATTCAGAGTTTCATTTTCACTACAGCTTTTTTTTTTTTGTTAGTTTAATTTAGTCAGAGAAAACAGGCAAAGATGTCATCAGAGGATTATGGTAAGTTGAACAAGAACCAGTTGGCCAAGGTGTGTGAAGCCAAAGGACTGGTGCATGCTAGCCAGACTAAAAAGGAAATGATTTCAGCCTTAATCACAGCTGCAGTGTGGACCAGTGGCCAGGAGGGAGGACAACCAGTTAGGTGTTGGGGATATGCAGTCTTCAGAGACAAGACAGTTCACCTATACCTCAGAAGACTTAAAAATCCATCTGGAGTTAGAGAGTTGAACTGGAGTTTAAACATTTGGAGACTGAAGAGAGACTGCCTGTTGGGAAACTGGAGAAAAGGAGAAGCAGCGTTAGCATGAGCCCGAAGAAAAGGAGAAGCAGCGTTAGCATGAGCCTGAAGAAAAGAAGAAGCAGTGTTAGCATGAGACTGAAGAAAAGGAGAGATAGGCGTTAGCATGAGCCTGAAGAAAAGGAGAAGCAGCGTTAGCATGAGCCCGAAGAAAAGGAGAAGCAGCGTTAGCATGAGCCCGAAGAAAAGGAGAGATAGGCGTTAGCATGAGCCTGAAGAAAAGGAGAAGCAGCGTTAGCATGAACCTGAAGAAAAGGAGAAGCAGCGTTAGCATGAGCCCGAAGAAAAGGAGAAGCAGCGTTAGCATGAGCCCGAAGAAAAGGAGAAGCAGTGTTAGCATGAGCCTCAAGGAAAGGAGAAGCAGCATTAGCATGAGCCTGAAGAAAAGGAGAAGCAGCATTAGCATGAACCCGAAGAAAAGGAGAGATAGGCGTTAGCATGAGCCTGAAGAAAAGGAGAAGCAGCGTTAGCATGAGCCTGAAGAAAAGGAGAAGCAGCGTTAGCATGAGCCTGAAGAAAAGGAGAAGCAGCGTCAACTGGAGGCCAAATGTTTGGAGACCGAAGAGGGAATGTGGCATTTGGATGCTGAAGCAAAGAAGCAGTGTCATCATGAGAGGGAAATGCTGACCCTTTGTCAGGGTCATGGAAGTAGTGGAGAGGGTGAATAACTGGAACCCGGAAGCAATAAAGGTCAGTAAATTTCTTCCACAGTTTGCAGAGGGGGATGATTTGATAGTTTTAGTCATATGTTTGAGAGTATGTAAACTGTTTAATGTTGACCAAGAGCTCTTGGTACGGTTATTGACCCCCTTACTCCATGGTAAAGCTGTAACTATTGTTTCTAAATTGTCTGATGCTGATTTAAACTGTAATAGAGTAAATAATGTTTGTTAAACTGTTTTAAGTTAACACCTGAAGCTTAAAGAAAAAAGTTTTGTGAGCAAAGACACAATGCAGATGAAAGTCTATGTGATTATATTGCTGAGTTAAGCACTTATTTTCATAGGTGGGTGAGTGTGTGTCAGGTCACCACTTTTGAAAGACTGGCAGACCTTTTGGTGAAGGAACAAGCCCTTAGCACTTTGCCTGAGGATATGAGAATCTGGTGGCAGACCAGGAATGTAATGTTGCAGTTGAGCTGGGGAGAAAAGGGGATCTCTGCTTAACAAGCAGGTCATCACTGCACAAGAAGGGGATACCCAGTGCTGCACATGGATATAAGAGAAACCATGGTGAAAAGCCTAAATCACCCCAACAGAGAGTCTACCAGTAACAGGGGAAGCCACTAGTTCAGGCACAGGCCAGGATCGGGGTTTAGATGTTTTAAATGTAACCAGAGGGGCCATGTAGCATACAAATGTCCACTGAAACAATGTGGGGAACAAAAGGTGAGGGAGCCAGCAATTGGGAATAACAGAGTGTCAGTAGTAAGTTGTCTGGAGACAACAGGGGTACAAAACTATTACTGGAGTTTGTATCCTATCTTAGTGACTGGAAGACAGGCTACTGCTAAAAGAGACACAGCCTCTGACATAACCATTGTGAAGCCTGCAGTGGTTAAAGAGAAGCAGTACTTGCTTGGGCAGTCCACTTCAATTAGAGCTTTAGGAGAGATCACATTCCAAAAACTTTGGCTAGGGTTCACCTTGACTGGGAGGGTGGAAATGGAAGCAAGCAGGTAGCTGTGTTTGAGGATGATATTCATCGTGCATACAGCTGCAGTCATAACAGATGGATTCTCCTGCCGTCAGGCGGGTCCTCGGTCGGCCGAATTCCAAAGTCTAGGTCCGGCGTCGGTTGTCGTCGCTTCTTCCCTGACGTCAGTGCGACAGGGGTATAAAAGAACCAGCCGACGCCATTTTCCCCAGTCTTTCTTGCCGCGCGGTGCCTGAAGCAGAAGCAGTTCGCAAGTGCCGGTCGGCCAGCTTCTGAGATTACGAAAATTTTGCAACTGAAGTTTTCTTGAAAGCTAAGTACCCCGTTGGGGAAACTTTTCTTGCCTCAGACCGATGTGAGACAAAGTTAATAATTGTATTTCATGTGGGAAGCAAATACCGCATAAGGATTTTCATTCCCTCTACATTCGTTGCTTAGGCCCAGACCGCGACGTCTCGGTCTGTCGTTTTTGTGCTACATTCAACAAACTCACCATTAAGCGTCGGGCGGAGTTCACCCAGCACTATTTTGGAAAAAAATGTAACTATATTATGTCGTCGGATACTCCGACTCCAGTTTTGTCTAAAAAACGCAAAGATAAGGACCGATACACGAGGTCTCTACCGACACCATGCCAAAGCCGACTACAGGTGGTCCGGTTCTCAGCGAGGCGCCTACGCAGCCCCTGCCTACCGACGACACATCAATGGCGGTGTCTTCTGTGCCCGAGGTCGCAGGCTCCTCGGCCCACACCCCGACTACAGATACCGAAGCCACTTTTGGTGGTGAAACTCAAAATGTAGACAGGTCTGCCTCCTCTCAGGGTGTCTTCAGACCTTCCTCCTCTTTTTCCATCAAGGCTTTCACTAAGTCTAAACAGCCATGCATTCTAAGAGACCAGCTACTCAGGGCCCTTCTCCAGGCCCCATGCCTAAAAAACAGATGCTTAAAATGGCTGAGGATTTAATTACTCTTATCAGGGGTTCTCACCCCCCCCGGACAAAAGGCCCAGAGTGGAGGAAGAATCCCCCTCCTCTGACCAGGCCTCCATTATTTCAGAGCACTCGGATGAACAGGAACATTCTTACTCCCCCTTTGAAGATTCTGATGCAGAGGAGTCCATTCCCTCAGTCTCCCCTCCAGAGGATTACTCATTTGGGGAAACCTTGCATACCTTAAAGGAACACTTCCACTGGGAAGGCCAAGAGTATTCAGATTCCAAGAAAAGGCTTGGGGATTTTCTCTTGCTACCTCAGCACAGGCCTCTGGCTATACCTCCTGTCTTAGACATACTAGATTATGTGTATTCGGAGGCCTGCCTTAACCCGGATTCTTTACCTCCAGCCCCAGTCAAACGAGACAGGTACTACCGGGTTCCTGACTCACACCAATTTCTATACAAAAGCCATGCGGCTGACCCAGAAACTATCTCACAGGGCCCCAAGGGAATTAAGGCCTCCACTGCTAAAAATCCATTACCTTCCGAGAGAGATTCCAGATCTTTAGAAAGGTGGGGAAAAAAGGTATACACCTCGGCCACCTTAACCATGAGAGCATTAAATTGCCAGTTCCATATGTTAAAGTACCAACAGTTTCTGTTATCACAGTTGAGAAGCAAAATGTCACAACCTGAACAACCAGACTTGAAGGAGTTGCAGGATTTGATGCATAGTGCAGAACAAGTGGGTAAACATACCTTGCAATGTGGTTTTGATGCTCTAGAGGCCTCATGTAGAGCTGCTGTTACAGGATCAGTCATACGTAGACATGCCTGGCTCAAGGAGCAAACCTTACCAGATCATGTCAAAGGTAAATTACTAGATACCCCTCTACAAAAGGATGTGTTATTTGGTGTTAAAGCTGAGGAGGCATTAAAGAAAATGGAGGAAAAGGCTAAATCAATGCAAACAGTGAAAGATTTTCTACAGGTACAACCTCCACGTTTCAGTAGAAATTGGCCTTCCAAAAATTGGTCCTTTCCAGCCACGGACAGACCCCAAAGAGGTAGATACAGGTGCCCGAGGGGCAGAGGGCAATCTCAAGGATCATTTAGAGGCAGACAATGGCAAGCTCCTACACAAAGAGGTGGTGAGGATAGTTCGCAGCCATTCAGAAAGCAAGCCCAATGACTTTCCCCTTTACATGCCAAGCAAGGCTCAAATGGCAGCACCCTTAGGCGGAAAACTGGCATTATTTTCGAAAAATTGGCATATTGTCACAAAAGACAAATGGATCCTGGACATTATAAACAGAGGCTACAGATTCCATTTTCACACCCTTCCAAAAATGAGAGGCATGCCAAACCTGCCACACAATCAAAGGGCAGAGGCACAAAGACAAATTTCAGATCTCATGGACATGAAAGCTATTCAAGAGGTACCTACTCAAGAACAAGGTCAAGGTTTCTATTCCAGACTATTACTGGTACCAAGGAAGGGAAAAGATTGGAGACCTATTTTGGACCTATCCATCCTAAACACATTTTTACTCGTACCAAAATTCAAGATGCTCACATTACAGCAGCTTCTTCCCATGCTGGGCAAGGAGTCTTGGCTGGTAACATTGGACCTCAAGGAGGCATACCTGCATGTCCCATTTAGACAAAATTGCAGAAGATACCTCAGATTTCTTGCAGGTTCAACCCATTATCAATTCTCTGCATTGCCCTTTGGCTTATCTACTGCGCCCAGAGTATTCACGAAATGCCTGGCATCAGTATTTGCCTACTGCAGACTTCAAGGGATACAAATATACCCATATTTGGATGACTGCCTGATCCAAACGGACAGCAAGCACATACTTCTGAAACATGTGGCTTTTGTAATAATGTTGTTGAATTCTCTGGGATACACAGTCAACAAAAAGAAATCAAGGCTAATACCCTCTCAGAAAATCATTTTCATGGGTGCCAACTTGGACACAAACACCCAGATGGCCTACCTCACGCCAGAGAAACAGGGGCAACTAACTCAATACTTCAAAAAACTAGCAAATTTCACCAGGCTGACTTCAAGGAAAATCCTGCAGGCTCTGGGGTTCATGGCATCTTGCATCCTACTAATCCCATGTGCAAAGCTGTATATGAGGAAACTTCAATGGTACCTGAAAAACCTATGGTCTCAACACAGCCACAGTTTGGAAACAATAATACCACTAATTCCATGTCTTCAAAAGGAATTTCTGTGGTGGGCTCAAGCATGCCAAACAAACACAGGTCTCCCATTCTGCAAGCCTCAAGCAAATCAAGTCATCACTACAGACGCCTCGGACTACGCCTGGGGGGCGCACATGACAGATCGGTGCATTCAGGGCAAATGGTCCCAAAAAGAAAAGCACCTACACATCAATCAAAAGGAAATGCTAGCAATAATAAACGCTATTATAGCTTTCAAAGACCTTCTGCATCCAGGTCAACTATTGATAAGGACAGACAACACCACAGTAATGTGGTACATAAACAAACAGGGAGGAACCCATTCATACCCCCTATGCAGGCTAGCCATGTCACTTTGGAACATGGCTCTGGAATTACATATCGAACTTTCAAGCACAGTACTTGCCAGGCAAGGAAAACACGCTGGCAGACAACCTAAAGTAGAAATATGACAGATCCACACGAATGGAAGTTGCATCCTCAAGTTTTTACAGAGATAATACAAGCATGGGGAAGGCCAGCCATAGATCTCTTTGCCTCCCACAAAAATCACCAATTGACAAAATTCTGCTCAAGGACTTTTCATCCACAGGCCTGGAGAGTGGACGCTCTCTCTCTTTCAGTTGGACAACAATGACAGTTTATGCCTTTCCGCCTCTTCCTCTGCTGCCCAAAGTTCTATTAAAAACCAGAGCAGACAGACCAAAGATGATTCTTATTGCTCCAGACTGGCCAAGACAACACTGGTACCCACTCCTGAGGAGCCTGACGCATTCCCCACCATGGACCCTACCTCTAATGCCTCTTCTTCTGACTCAGCACAGCTTCAAAACTCTTCACAGTCAGCTGAGAACACTCAATCTGGCCGCATGGAAGATTCCTTAACATCACAACAGACCCTACTCTCCAAGGAGGTGCAGGATGTCATTTTGGAAGCCAGAAGGCCGTCTACTAGAAAAGCTTACTCCGCAAAATGGAAACGGTTTTCTGCCTGGAATGAGAAAAAGGGCCAGAATCCTGGAAAACTGAATTTACCTCAAATATTACAGTATCTAGCTGAGCTGCTAAGCAGTGGACTTTAATTTTCCTCCATCAAAATCCATGCCTCAGCCATTTCTGCAGAATACAACACTGATCCACCTTTATTCTCTCACCCCCTCTTAAGACAGTTCCTAAGAGGGGCTAAGAATATAAAGCCCCCAAGGAAACAACCAATACCTGCTTGGGACCTCAATTTCATTCTAGAAAAGCTGACCTTGCCTCCCTTTGAGCCAGCTGCCTCAACAGATTTGCAATATTTGTCCTGGAAAACAGATTTTCTTCTGGCTATCACCTCAGCTCGCAGGGTATCGGAACTACAAGCCCTCATGGCTGTGCAGCCTTTTATCATCTTCCATCAGGACAGAGTTTCCTTACGAACCAACCCGTCCTTTATGCCAAAGGTGGTATCCAGGGTAGCTTTGAATCAGGCTATCCACTTACCTACCTTTTACCCTAATCCTCAAAACAAAGGGGAGAGACTACTACATTCCTTGGACATCCACAGACAGCTGCGTTATTATTTGGGCAGAACAAAGCCTTTCAGAAAAACAGAACAGCTCTTTGTGTCCTATGCTATAGGAGCTCAAGGGAAGCCAATTTCCAAACAGGCAATCTCAAAATGGATAGCCCACTGCATATGCTTTTGTTACTCTTTTCATGGTAAAACTGTACCTGCAGGCATCAGATCTCACTCCACAAGGGCCACAGCTACCTCTGCAGCTTTCCTCAGAGGAGTTCCTACCAAAGATATTTTGGAAGCAGCCACTTGGAGTTCTGCGCATACCTTCTCCAAGCACTACCACCTACCATTATACTCCAAAACTAGGGCAGGCTTTGCCACTGCAGTCCTGCAGGGCATCCTGGCTCCTCCTAGTTCCACCTAGTGCCTACCACCCCTTTCCTTAGCTTTGGGATTCTACCCATCTGTTATGACTGCAGCTGTATGCACGATGAACATAGTACAGTTTTGTACCTACCATAAATGTAGATGTTCGAGTGCTAATACAGCTGCAGTCCAGGTTTCCCTCCCTCCTTCCCCTCTTGTGACAGGCCTGTTGGCTAACACCTCCTCATACAACCTGATTGGGGTATTCATTTATGGTGTATTTGCTTGCGACTACTGTATTTTGATTATATTGCATTGATTTATTACATAAATTTATGTATTGCCTTCCTTCTGAGGGCACCTGACATCTGGGGCAAGAAAAACTGAAGAAAATGGCGTCGGCTGGTTCTTTTATACCCCTGACGCACTGACGTCAGGGAAGAAGCGACGACAACTGATGCTGGACCTAGACTTTGGAATTTGGCCAACCAAGGACCCGCCTGACGGCAGGAGAACCCATCTGTTATGACTGCAGCTGTATTAGCACTCGAACATCTACATTTATGGTAGGTACAAAACTGTACTTTCTTCAATGTCTAAATATGGAATGATTTTGATAATACAGTACCTTGTGTGCATACAGTTGCATGCAGTCAGGCATGGAGACAGGCATGCAGGTCTAGTAGCCTGGGGAGATCCAGAAAGACAGTATATCTGAAACTGGGGCTGTTGATGCGGCTATTTCAGGGAGGGAGCTACCCTGTAACAGTGAGCCTGAAAGTGAGCTACAGCTGCTGGTTGGTATTGATGTTACTCTGGAGAGGGTGACTGCAAGAACAGAGGTGAGTGGTAGTACCTAGGCTGACAGTTGGGGCACTGATGTCAGAAGATACTAGGTTTCCTGTGGAAAGGGGCTGGGAGGGGTCAGAAAAGTAGGGGTGAGACAGGCTCAGCTTTCTGACCGTACCTTATAAGGCGCAGGGGAGGTAGCTAAGGAGACACCTGAGTCTCAAGGAAGAGGGGAGTCTGTATACTGGAACAAAGAGTTACTGTATAGAGAGTGGACCCCTGAGGGAGAGCTAGAGGGTGAGGTAATACAGCAGTTGGTAGTGCCCAGAGCCTACCATCTGGCACTTCTAGCCATATCCCATGACATTCCTTTTGCAGGTTATACCAGCATAAAGTGTACCAAGAGATGTAGAACCTTTATTGACCTGATTACAAGGGATATAACAGGGTACTGCAGGACCTGTGAGCAGTGCCAAAAGGTAGGCAAGGCAGGGGACAAAGTCAAACATCCATTGATGCCTTTGCCTGTGATTGAGGAGCCATTTCAGAGGGTAGCTATGGATATTGTGGGGCCTCTGAGTACCCCAAGTTCCACAGGGAAGAATTATATCCTTGTGGTAGTAGATTATGCTACTAGATACTCTGAGGTGGTGAGACTGTTCTCCATTGAGGCAGAGAGGGTTGTAAATACTTTGTTAAAGATTTTCAGCAGGGTAGGTTTTCTGAGAGAAATACTGACTGACAGAGGTGCCATTTTCATGTCAGACCTGCTGGCTTGTCTGTGGAAGCGTTTGTGGGTGAAGCATCTAAAGACACCCCCCCCACCACCACATCCAGGCTAATGGTCTTGTGGAGAGATTAAACTCTACACTAAAGACCAGTTTAGAACAGAGTGGGACAAATATTTGCCCCAGCTACTGTTTGCATACAGAGAGGCACCCCAGGAATCTACAGGTTTTTCACCCTTTGAGTTGCTGTATGGACATAGAGTGAGGGGGCCTTTAGATCTGATTCGTAATGAGTGGAAGGGCAAGTGTGAATCCCACAAGGAGTCTGTTGTGGCATATGGCCTAAATATCAGGACAAGGCTTATGAAGCTGATGGGCTTGGCCCAGGAAAACCTGGCAGGAGCCCAGTACCAGAAAAAGGTCTGGTATGACAAGAATGCTTGAGCCTGAGAGTATGTTGTGGGACAGCAGGTTATGGTGCTCACTCCTGTCAAACACAATAAGCTGCAGGCAGCTTGGGAGGGACCCATTGAAGTGGTAAAGAAGGTCAGTCACGTTAATTATATGGTAAACCTAGGAGGCAGGGGCACAAATTGTACTCTGTTAACATGATAAAGCCTCAGCATGTCTAGGAGGTCCTGGGCAGACTGCAATGGGCAGGGTTAACCTTTAAGCCCAGTCAGGTAGGTTTGGCAGAGGTCTCCTACCTGGGACATAGAGTGGGGAGTGGTAAGATTAGACTAGAACCTGCCAAAGTGGAAGCTATTCAGACATGGCCTGTCCCTTTTACCAAAAAGCAGGTGAGGGCATTCTTGGGGACAGCAAGGTACTATAGAATGTTCATTCCCAAATTATAGTACAATACCTGCTTCCATCACAGACCTGATCAGGAAAAACAGGCCATATAAGGTAGTGTGGACCCAGCCTGCTAGCAAGCATTCAAAAAGCTTAAAGTGGCTTTGGGAGTACCCCCTGTGTTAGCCAGTCCAGATTACAGCAAATAATTTGTTGTGCAGGTGGATGCTTCAAACCATAGGGGTGGGGGCTGTATTCAGCCAAATCTCCTCAGAGGGAGAAGAGCACCCATTTGTATATCTCAGCCAGGATCCTTACAGATCCCCGAATGCACTTTCCACTGATGCAGACATCATCGAGCATACTTCACTGAAAGTGCTGTTCACCGAAGCAGCACTTTCGGAGAAGTATGCTTGTTGTGCCGGTCATGTGGTGTAGTGCGACCTCAGAGATAGAATATTAAACTAGGGGGTGTGGAGGGTGCAGGGAGGCTTGCCACCCTGCATAGAAGTAGGTTTAATGTTGTATGTTTTTTTTAAATATACTTTACCGTAAGCGCTTTTTCGGTAAAGTATGTTTGGTGATAATGGATTCGGACTTTTGATCTTTCCTAGATCCATCTCAGCCATAGACTCTAACCCAGGGAGTAATGTTATGCAGCTGTAAAAAAAATGTCTAGCCATAGTTTGGACACTGCAGAAACTTCAGCCTTATCTGTAGGGAAATTCGTTGTGGTTACAGACCACAATCCTTTAACATAGCTACATAGAGTCAGTCATCAAAATGCCAAGTTATTAAGGGAGAGCCTAGGCTTACAGGCATATAACATGACAGTGCAGCAGTGTAGTAGGGTCAGCAATGCCATTGCAGATAGACTCTCAAGACAGGGTGTAGGTTAATGTGTCCTCAGATAGGCCCATTTCTCTCAAGCAATGTTTTTCTAAGGTCACTTGAAAAACTAGCTTGAGTCTTTAAGGGGGGAGGGATGTGGCGATGTGGGGTATTGCCATCTGTGCCAGGGGGAATAGGGCAGTTCATGTGTAACATATGCCAGCATAATTAGCTGGAGTTTTATAAGCAATTTTGTGTCATTTGACTATCACATTGACTTGTACAGATGCTTATGTTAAAAATGTATGGCCAGTGTTATTACAACTTATTAAATGTTTATGTTTAAACAGGGAATTCTGGAAGGGAAGAGTAGAAGTTTTTGAAATTGTTCTACACCTTTCAGATATTGCAACAGATCTTAGCAAAGCTCTGAGTGTGTATTGTACCAGTATCAGGTGATCAAATGTCATGCCACAACCATCTCTGCGAGGTTGGAACTCTCACAGCAGTTTTTGTTTTGTTTTGTTTTCTTTTCTTTTCTTTGGAACCTGATATAAAGATCTATGACAGTTACCACAGTCAGTTGAGTTCTGTTTAGTTTAGAAGCTCATCACCTTGCCTTGTGGAAGTAAGCACCTCAGAATCTAATATTGCCTTCCTGTATTAATTAAGTTAGCTAGGAGCAGTTATTCTTTAGATAGTAAGGAAATACAGTGAGATTAGTTAAGTATTATTTTTCTGCATCTGTTTGAATCTGTCCAACTTTGTTATTTATATCTCTCCTGTGGTTGAAACTCTAGTGTTTATTGTACTTAGATATTTAGTATTTTCATAGTTTCTATTTTATTATTTATTATTAAATATTTGTATACCTTTCATTGTGGCTTGTCTTTCAGAGAATGCTTTTAACATCTTGAGAGTACTTGTGCTTATTTTAGTGATGCTGTGGCCACTCCAAAAAGCCTTGCTACTTTTGTTATACTCTACCATTTATATTACTATTGATTTTACTCACTATAATTGGTTACCCTTGAAGAGCCTAAGAGTAGTTGACTGGTGGCAGTGTGGTTACCTTATAGTCTTGGCAGAAGGGGTACAGCTAATAAATCTGTACTAGCATTTCCCAGGAGTGTCTGTGTCTGAAAATGAAATACCCATGTGTGGATGTGTCAACTACTTGGAACTAGGATACATTGCTACAAAGTGAATATTATTTGGGATCTGGAGAGACAGAGAGTCCAGTTCCAGGTCTGGAACATGTTCCCTGTTTGCTTTTGAGGGAATTGTGCTTGATGCAGAGAGCTGCATCTGTAAATACTGTGTAAATTCATTCCTGTTCTTAGTAACTGTCTCTCACCAGTGTCAGTGGTGAGGATTGACATTCCATAATTACTGGCCTGGGGTAGAGAGGCCAACACACACACACACACACACACACACACCTCTATGTTTAAGCATTTTAGTAGTTAACTGTTTATGTCTTTGTAGTTATAGCTTTTTAAGGGTATAGTAGTTAATTGTTAATGTCTTTGCAGTTATAAATTTCCTAAGATTATTTTTTGGTATAGAACTTTTGCTCAGCCTTATTTCTGGGCTCCAAAAAAATCAAAGTGGGTATACACAGTTCTGTCTTTTTGTACATGGGATTCCTTTAACAGCTGCAACCTGAGATGCGATTGCAGGTTGCCTGCCATAGAGACATCCCACAGCTGATTAAATCTGCCTAGCTGTTAGACAATGGCAAATTCCAATTCATATGTGATTCCTGTAGCAGTGACCCTGTCATTTAAACTTGCAATGATATACTAAGTGTCCACATGTAACTGTATTCTGCTTAGACCAGTAATAGACTGAACAAACTAAGTGGGCTACCCATGCCGTGTCTTCCATAAGTATCCATGTTTATATGCTAGAGTGAGGAGGGAGCCTGGGGTTTGTTGTCCTGAATCCCTTTACTTCTGCAGAGTAATCAGTAGTAGCATACGTCAATATATTATTTATTTAAGATCTCAGCAAGAAGCTTTTTGGTGATACTAGTATTTGCCTTAAAAGCCTGTGATACAGGTCTTCTGTTGCACTGTATTCTTACAAAAGACTACATGTATTTTCCCACATTTTCCTGTGACAATGAACTAACTTTTCTAGTTGCCCTTCTGTTTTGTTTTTCATGTCAGTTTTCTCAGGCCTTCATTTTAACTATAGATGAAAAATGTTATAGTTCTTTTTTCATTTGACAGGCAAAGTCATATTGATGGGAAATAAACTCTTTTAATAGTTCTTTTCACTACTATTAGACGCTAGTTTTATTTTTATTTATACTTTGTTGACTGGGTTAGCAGCCTCTTTTCAATGAAAACCTGAAGTGGGATTCATATTGACTTGGGAGAATTTAGCCACTGCAGTGAGAAATGTCCCTTACTCATAGGTTCATACGTGTGAAATAGGCTAATGGCCCTGGGGCCTTTACAAGCCTAGCCATAGGATTACCCTGGCATAGTGACACCCAACCTTAGTTCCCAGTGCCTCTCTCGAGTAGAGCCACTGGAGTAATCCCCGGGGTGACGTTTCTGTTTCCCATCCACTCATCAAGATTTCTGTTGAAGAGGGTCAGCTAGGTGCTCTGCTTGACATGTATGGGAAGTCTGTTCCATAGCATGGGTAGTCTCTGGGTTATGAACCTGTCCCTCCAGCATGTTCTATTAATTGTGGTAATGAGGTTGAGGTGTCTGGAGTGTGTGATGCAGAGGGATTGGGATTTCTTTAGACATAGCATTTCTAACAGAGCTGGGTCAGATATGGCTTTGTAAGTCAAGCAGTGATCGCCTCTAAGTAGGCAATATGAGATAGAGAATAGTTGGTGTTTTTTAAGTCTGTCCATGTAGGACACATGTTTAAGGCTTGAGATCCTCTTTGTGAGGTACTATTGCGGCCTCTCCAGTTGTTGCAGGTGTCTAGTGAGGTACGTGCCAAATAGGGTATTGTACTCGATGACTCGCCTAATGAGGGAAGAGTAGAGGGAGACAATGACCTCTTTCTTCCTTAATGCAAAACCCTTAGTAATGAGATGTGCCACATAGAAGGACATTCTGACCACAGTGGCAATGTGGTGATCAAAAGAAAGTTTGCTGTCAACCTGTGTTCCCAAATCTCTTATAATGCCTTCTTTGTTCAGTGGACTACCATCAATGTGGTAATTCATGTGAAATGGGTTTTTCCCAAAGGGGATGACGACATTTTTTTGGCATTGAGCTTAAGGCGATGGTTCTGACACCAGTCGTTGGTCTCAGTGAGGCCATTCTGTAGGATGTCAACATCACTTGGGGAGTTAATAGTAGCTCCCAACTTACAATCGTCTGCAAACTTTGCCAGCCAGAGTCCCTTCAAGTTGACTTGGACTTCAGAGAAGTAGATACCAAACAGGGGAGGACCCAGGACTGAACCCTGTGGGACTTCACTCATGACTATTCAGCAGTTTGACTTGGAGTCAGCTACTGTCACACTGTGAGTTTTATCTGTGAGCCAATTTGCAACCCACCTAGTGATACAGGGGATGATGCCAAGCTTAGTCAGTTTTTCTATGATTCCTGAGAGGGGAATGGTATCAAAATCCTTGGCCAGATCAAGGTAGGCTGTATGAACTACCTTGCCTTCATCCACAGCTCTAGTGATTGACTCAAAGAAGTTGACCAGGCATGATCTACTCTTCACAAAAACCAAACCGTGTGGGATCCAGAGTTTGGAGATTCCCTATATCCTTGTTTATTAGGTCCATGATGATGCATTCATATCAGACATCAGGCTAGTGAGGCGATAGTTCCCAGGGTCTCTAGTTGCTCCTCCTTTGTGGAGAGGGATGACTGTAGCAGTGCGCCATTCAGTAGGGACAAAGCCTGAGGTGAGGCTGTGATTGAACAGGGCACACAGGTGAGGTGCCAGTTCACTCTAGTTCATATAGAACACAACCAGGGATATTGTCAGGTCCCATAGAAGCTGTATTCTTTGCCTCGGACAGTGTTTTTTTAACCTGTGCAGCAATAATACTGCATGCCTGGCAATCTACTGGTATTATGATTGGTCCTTTGAGGGGGGGGTAAAGTTGGCACTGAATCAGTCGGCCAGTATATTGGCAATATCTGTTGGCTCAGTATCCTTTTGATAAGTGCTGTAGGATCTTTTACATCCACCCATAGCCGGCGTTAGGCACCATGAACCCGCGGGAAACCCCGATTACTTACCCGCAAATAAGGGCCCCGATGGTCCGACCGGCATTTACGCTACTGCTCGGCTCCTCGTGGATGTCTAGCTGCTCCATCATCCTCATCCGCTGGTTACTTACTAGTCCAACCGGCGTGTACTTTGCTTCGCTCGCTCCTCATGGACATCTAGCTGCTCCGCCGCCGCGAAACTGCATTTCCGTTTCCGTTTTGATTGGCTGGCAAGCTGCACTCAATCAGGTCCGCTCGCTGAAACAGGGGATCTGATTGGTTGCAGCAGCCTGCAACTAAGTCCCTTTGTGGTTTTTTTTTTTGATTGGCTGGCAAGCTGCACTCAATCAGGTCCGCCGCTGAAACAAGGGATCTGATTGGCTGCAGCAGCCTGCTAACTAAGTCCTTGTTTTTTGTTTTTAAGTAGGAAGTGATGAAGCAAGGACCTGATTGGTCCTTGCAAATCACTTCCTGCACAAACTGCTTTTAAAGGCACCTGCAGCTAATAAGGATCACTTCTCTTGTTTTTCAACAGAGGAGTGTTTCTTATCAGCAGCAGAGTGATCGGCGTGTTTGGACCAGCGTGAGGACGGACAGCAGGAACGGATCAGCGGTGGATCAAGCCTTTGCAGCGGTCGTGGTTTGTGGATTATACTCTTTTTAAACTGTCCTTTTAAGGGCAACTTCTGAAAAGGTCTGACAAACTGTCCTTTAAGGACAACTTTTGAAAAGGTCTGACAAAACTGTCCTTTAAGGGCAACTTCAAAGGGACTGAGTGGTCTGAGGAAGGTGAACAGAGCAGGTGAGCCTTCAGTCGTGAAGGGGGAGCAGAGTATTGGAAGCAGCCTTCTGTTGAAAGCAAAAAAGGTAAGTTTTGGGGTTTAGTTATAACTTTATTTTTTGTGGGGGGTGGGTGATTTTTTATTTTTTTTTTGTTCATATTTCTTGTGTTTGTGCATATTTCGTACTAAGAGGTTTGGGGGAGTGTGGGCTGCAGTTGCATTAGTTTTATTTTAGTTTTGTGTACAGTTTTGTGCTCGGAGGTTTGGGGTGAGAACTGTAGTGGTACTAGTTTTATTTTGGGGCTGTGGTTGTATTAGTTTTATTTTGGTACTGTGTAGAGTTTTTGTCCTGAGAGGGTGGGGGTCAGGTTGTGTTATGTCTGTGTGCTGGTGGTAAAAGGATGGGTGGTGAGAGGCTGTGGTTATAGCAGTTTTACTTTACTCATTTTACTATACTCACTTTACATTTGTTTTCTGGACAGTGTAGGATAGAATCCATTTTCAGTGGATGCCCAGGAAGAAATGTTTTTTAGTATATGTGCTAGAAATATGTAAAATAATTTGGCTTCTGTTTATATGAGGGACAACATAAGGGAATGTGAAGTGTAATATACATTTAATTTTAATTGCCGATTCGTTAGGAAAGTGTATAACTTATTTGGAGCAAGAGGATTTTGTTTTGGCAGTATCTATGCTGTATATGTAAACGGTAGAGAGAATGGGATAGGGGTGATGAAAAGGAGGAGATAAATAATGGGACAGAGAAGGATATTGTAGTTGGCTAGAGCAGGGGTAGGTGGGCAGTCTTGTGGGCTAGAGCAGGGATAGGTGGGCAGTCTTGTGAGATGCTGCTGTCTAAGTCAATAGTATTGGGTGTATGGGGTAAGTGGCAAGTAAAATATTGGTTGAGAATGAATGCATTCCTCTAGGAGTTTAGGTAGCGGGGGAAGAATTGCTCTTGGCCTATAATTTAAGTTCGCTCAAGCTTCCACCTTTGTGCAAGGGTATAATGTATATTTTCCAGATGGTTGACTGACTGCTCAGTAATGGATCTTTTGTATTCGGGATAAGAACTGGCTTCAACTGCTACTTTTTGAAACTGTTGGTAGATTTGTCAAGCTGAATTTGTAGTAAGTTTTCAGTTTTTGTAGTAAGTTTTCAGTTTTTTTACATATTTGTTAAACGCTGTTCTGCTATCTAGGTTTATAGTACTGTTTTACACTATCCCTGCTGTTGCACCTTGTTCTGTAGTTTTTTGGCTGTTTGAATTGTGCTGAGAGGTTAGGAGGTTGATGGGGCATGTACGTTGCTTAAAATGCATAATGTTGGGAGGGTGGTTTGCAGCTGTGAGAATGTTGCTGTTGAAGGCATAGATGTTTTGAATGTATACTAATGCAAGCCTTGTGAACTACTATTGCATATAACTTCAATGTTCACTGATGCAATGACTGCAATGTTTTTGTCCGTACTTAATGTGTTGAAAGTTTGGGAGTGTGGTTAGGACCTGTGAGAATGTTGTAGTGTTCAGTGTTTGACTGGAGCCTTTTAATGGGGTCATGTAATAGGACATTGTTAATGCTATGCCTATGCTTTTGTTTTCACTTTATCCAGGATTATTGCATCGCCGTGGGGTTCTGCAGAATGTACTAGTATCTTAATGCATGCTAATGCAAATACTGTTCTGTTAAGGGTTATAGTACTGCTTAAATATCCCTAGTGTTACAGCTTGTTCCGAGTTATTTTTAGCTGTTTGGATTATGTAATTTAGAGTATGCTGGTACCTGTACATTGTTTAAAAGCCCAATGTTGGGAGAGTAGTTAGTGGCTGTGAGAATGTTGCAGTGTTCAATGTTTGCCTGAAGTTTTTAATGTGGGGCCACACACACTAAAGCACATTGTTAATGCTACGCCTATGTTGCATGCTAATGCAAATACTGTTCTGTCGAGGGAATTAGTACGGCTTAAATATCCCTAGTGTTACAGCTTCTTCTGAGTTATTTTTGGCTGTTTGGATTATGTAATTTGGAGGATGATGGAGCCTGATATCTTAATACATGCTAATGTAAACACTGTTCAGCTGTCTAGGTTTATAGTACTGTTTAACTATCCCTGATGTTACGCCTTGTTCTGCAGTTATTATTGACTGTCTGAATTATGCTCTTTGGAGGTTGAGAGAACTTGTGCATTGTTTACCTTGCCTAATGTCAGGAGGGTAGTTAATAGCTGTGAGAATGTTGTAAAAGGTGTGGATGTTCGAATGTATACAAATGCACACCCTGTTATGCTACTATTGTTTACCAACAATGTACTGATGCAATGGCTTACCTTTTATCATTGTCCGTACTTATTGTGTTGAAAGGTTTGGAGTGTGGTTAGGGCCTGTGAGAATGTTGCAGTGTACATTGTTTGCTTGGAGTATTTTTAATAGGGGTCACAGACTGTAAGCACATTGTTTATGCTATGACTTTTGTTTTCACTTCATCCAGAATTCTGCCTAGACTTGGGGTTAAGAATTCCAGAATGTACTGATATCTTAATGCCTGCTAATGCAAACACTGTTCTGCTATCTGTTTATAGTGCTGTCTAACTGTTCTTCATATGCTTTGTTGCAATGACTTATTTTTATGGTCCATAGCTATTGAAAGTTTGGGAGTGTGGGTAGGGCCTGTGAGAATGTGGCAGTGTCCATTGTTTGGAGTTTTTGTAATGGGGAGTGTCAGACTGTAAGCACATTGGTAATTTTTTCACTTTGTCCAAAATTGTGCCGAGATGGGGGTAAGAATTCCACAGAATGTACTGATGTCTCTAATGCATACTACTGCAAACACTGCTCTGCTATCCAAGTTTTTGGCTGTCTGAATTAAGTTGACAATTTTAGGAGGTTGACGGGGCCTGTGAAAATTGTGTCCAGATGTTTGTTTTTAGCCTGTTCTCTCTCAGTGATTGCATAGCACAATGTGGACAGCTGAGGCTACTAACAGAAATGGACTTCTTGTTTCATACCCTCCACGTAATGCATGGTACATTCCTTAGATTTATGCTTTTGTACACTGATCCTGTGCTAAGAGGGGTTGTGGGAATGTCAGTCTCCCAGTCTGTGTGCCACTTCATCCTTCACACATGAGATTGTCTAGCAAATCCATGATTTCACTCCTTTGTTCAAAAATTTATTTTGATTTGTTCAAGTCTGCTAAGAGATTGAGAGGGAGTGGGCATGTGTAGTCTGTATTGTACCGTAACATTTGTCTTGCCTCAATTTGGTGTGTTCTCCTTCAAACTTGTGCCTCTCCTAGTCATTAGTTCTTTCAGACTTTAGTCTAAGAAGCTTGTAATATCAATCTTTTGCATCATCTGTGGCCACTTCACATGTTTAGGGGATGACAGGAGAAGAATTGTGTAGAAAAGCTGACATTCACCTCTAGTGATAGATATCTAACATGAAACTGTAACCTGGGCCTCTCATTACTTGTTTGTGCCTACTGGTTAGTCATTTTCAGTCTTTCTGCCTGCAGTGCAATAGACTGTCAATGAAAGCCATTAAGCATTTTTAATAACAGTATGACCAAAGGACTCTGTATATGTAGTAATTCTGCTTTACTTCCATTCCCAGTTAGAGATGAAGCACATATTTGTCAGGAGCAGCAAAAGAAAGCTTCAGCAGCAGAGAAATGAGGATGCAAAGAGACAGGGTTCCATTATGAAATTTTTCTGTGACTCATCAGTGAGGGAGATTCAGGAAAAGTCTGCCTTCAGGACAACACAATGGTTTTGCATTACAGTCTGACCACTGTGAGGCCAGCATCCTTTCACTAGAAAGTAACAACTTTCTTCCGGCCACACCACAGGCTACTTCCTGTGGACCTACAGCCATTACCATGGGTGAAAGCACGGCAGCAAATGCAGACTCACCTGAGGTGTTGCCTGGATCACCAGACTTTGATACAGAAGGAGCCCATACTTCCATAGTGACAGATGTGGCCTATGACTTGCAGGGAGTGTCGGGTACATCTTTGGAGGATCTAGGGACTTGGCCAGACTTGATTAGGGATGAGTTTAGGGTAGCTGCCATTCAGCATGGACCTGTGCAAGTGGTGTTAACACAGTTCCCAGTCAATGAGCAGAAAAGAAGATTTACATCTGAGAACTACTTCCATGTGCTGCCTAATGGAGCGAGAGCAAAACGCACTTGGCTGACATATTCGGTCTCAAAGGATGCACTGTTTTGCTTTCCATGCAAATTGTTTGGACATTCTAACCATCTTCTCAGGTCAGGTGGTTACAAAGCATGGAGAGAGATGTCCAAAGCTTTACACAGCCATGACAGAGCGCCAGAGCATATGGCATGCATGATGAAGTGGAAGGAACTGGACAACAGAATAAAGAGTAGGCAGACTATGGATGATAAGAGGCAAGCAGTGGTTGAAAAGGAGATAACTCACTGGCGTGGTGTGTTAGAACGCATTATTGCTGTTGTCCAGTACTTGGCAGAACGGAACATGGCATTCCGTGGTACAACTGATGCCCTGGACACCTATGGCAATGGCAACTTCTTAGGTCAAGTGCAACTTTTATCGCAGTTTGACCCTGTTATGGCTGAACATTTGCGTCAGATCCGTAATAAAGAGATAATGGATCACTATCTTGGGAAGGACATACAGAATGAAGTTATCCAGTTGATTGCAAATGCTATCTTAAGGATCATAGTAGGGAAGGTGAAGGACACTAGGTACTTTTCTGTGATTCTTGATTGCACGCCAGATATCAGCAATCAAGAGCAAATGACTGTAGTAGTTCGGTATGTGGACATTTCACAGACTGTAGCCACAGTTGAGGAACATTTTCTGGGATTTGTGCCTGTGAATGACACAACTGGGGCAGGGCTGACAGAAGCTCTTCTTAAGACTCTTCAAAATCATCAACTGGACATTAATGACTGTCGAGGACAAGGATATGACAATGGCAGCAACATGAAGGGGAAACGCGCTGGACTGCAGGCCCGGATAAAACAGATGAATTCAAGGGCTTTTTATGTGCCATGTGCCTGCCATAATTTAAATCTTATAGTTAGTGATGGAGCACATTCATCAGTACAGGCAGTGTCATTCTTTGGATGTCTGCAGAACATTTACGTACTCTGTTCAGCATCAACAAACAGATGGCAGACGGCACACAAATGTCACTGTGAAGCCACTGTCGGAGACTCGCTGGGAATGCAGGATAGACTCTGTCAAGGCAGTAAGATTTCAGTTGAAGGGAGTCATTGAGGCATTACAGGAGATAGGGGAAGCAGTACGTACAAATGATGCTGCAACATATCAACAAGCAAGAGGACTGTGCTCAGAACTTATGTCATACCAGTTCATTGTATGTTTAGTGGTTTGGTGTGATGTGCTGACAGAGGTAAATCGTGCAAGCAAAGTTCTGCAGAGTCCATCTGTTGATATTTCAACATGTGTCAAAGTGCTGGCATCCACTATGGACCTGCTTAAGAATTACAGAGAAACAGGATTTCAACATGCCATGGGCGAAGCCTCCAAGATAGCAGAAGAACTGGATGTTGGCACCACATTTCAAGAAAAGAGACGAAGGAAAGTAAAACGGTTCTTTGACTATGAAGGAGAAGATGAGACTGTACAGGATCCAGCGATAAAATTACGTGTAGAGTTCTTCAATGTGCTGCTGGACACAACAATCCAATCGTTTACTGACCGGTTTCAGCAGCTTTCCGAGTTTGATAAGGCCTTTGGATTTTTAACAAATATTAAAGCCTTGAGTGATGTTGCAGAAGACACACTGCTGCAACACTGCAAGGTTCTGAAAGAACAACTGACTGACAGAATAAGTGGCCACTGTGATATTGATGACTCTGACCTTGGACACGAACTTAAAAGCCTTTCTCGAATGATTGATAATGAATCGTCACCACTGACTGTGTTAAATTTCCTTATTCGCAACCACTTGCAAGACATATATATAAATACTTATGTTTCAATGCGCATTTATTTGACTGCACCTGTTACAGTGGCTACTGCAGAACGCAGCTTTTCTAAGTTGAAACTCATAAAGACATACCAATGAGTCAGGAGAGACTTTCAGGCTTAGCTGTGCTCTCAATTGAGCATGAAGTGGGCAAGTGTATCACATGGCAGCCTCATTGAAGATTTTGTCCGGAAGAAAATTGTAAGATCCCAGTAAAACTGTAGATTAGGTATGTGCTCATATTTCCTTTCCAGTAATCTTTTATAATGCTGTCAGGCAGTAATTTCAGGTAGTACCTTAGTCTGGCTTGTATGCTGTGTATTCACTGTTTTACCTCCAACAGGTAGGACCATGAGGATGGAACTAGCAGGATGTTAGGCAAAGGCAGCTAGGATCAGCTGGACTCGGAGTGGCAGGACTTGTCAGGAGCAGAAGGACTCATGTGGAGTGGCAGGGTAGTGGCAGGACTCATCAGGATGGTATGACAGTTGGGAGCAGCAAGACTCTTCAAGGGCTAGGACAGAAGCAAAGGAAGAACAGACAAGTGGCAGCACAGTTGGGAGCAGCAAGACTCTTCAAGGGCTAGGACAGAAGCGAAGGAAGAACAGACAAGTGGCAGCAGTCAGAAGCTGAGGAGGTAATGCATATGGAAGATGAATGCCACTTTGGTATTCATCTTTTTCTTTCTGGGTTTGAGTCTGCCTGTGTCAGACTTACTAATCCCCATTACTCTCATGTGCATGGGTTTGAGTCTGCCTCAGGCTCAGTAATCCCCATGGCTTTCCCTTGTATGTTGTCTGTAATCTTTTCTGTGTCCCATAGCTGTGTTGTGTACATCTGCAGTGTGACTGTTCATGTCAGTAATTGTGTGGGTGTTAATGTTCAGTCTTGCTGTAGTGCTGTCTTTATCATGTGTGTGGGAGTCTGTGTCTCTGTCTCGGGTCAGTCTGTGTGTGTGTGGGTCTGTGTCTCTGTCTCTGTGTGTGGGAGTCTGTGTGTGTGGAGTCTGTGTGTGTGTGGGAGTCTGTGTGTGTGGGAGTCTGTGTGTGTGTGGGAGTCTGTGTGTGTGTGGGAGTCTGTGTGTGTGTGGGAGTCTGTGTGTGTGTGGGAGTCTCTGTCTCTGCCTGTGTGTGTGTGTGTGTGTGTGTGTGTGTGTGTGTGTGAGTCTCTGTCTGTCTGTGTGTGTGTGGGAGTCTCTGTCTGTGTGTGTGTGTGGGAGTCTCTGTCTGTGTGTGTGTGTGGGAGTCTCTGTCTCTGTGTGGAGTCTCTGTCTCTGTGTGGAGTCTCTGTCTCTGTGTGGAGTCTCTGTCTCTGTGTGTGTGTGGAGTCTCTGTCTCTGTCTCTGTGTGTGTGTGGAGTCTCTGTCTCTGTCTCTGTGTGTGTGTGGAGTCTCTGTCTCTGTCTCTGTGTGTGTGGGAGTCTCTGTCTCTGTGTGTGTGTGGAGTCTCTGTCTCTGTCTCTGTGTGTGTGGGAGTCTCTGTCTCTGTGTGTGTGTGGAGTCTCTGTCTCTGTCTCTGTGTGTGTGGGAGTCTGTGTCTCTGTCTCTCTCTGTGTGGGAGTCTGTGTCTCTGTCTCTCTCTGTGTGGGAGTCTGTGTCTCTGTCTCTCTCTGTGTGGGAGTCTGTGTCTCTATCTCTATGTGGGAGTCTGTGTCTCTGTCTCTCTGTGTGGGAGTCTGTGTCTGGGAGTTTGTGTACCTCTGTGGGACTGGCTACCTTGATGCGGTACAGAGGCTTGTCGTAATGTAACAACATTGCTACTAAATGCCAGTCAATGTGGGTGTCTTTGGGGAGTCAGTGTAGGTGTCTGTGTACCTCTTTGGGACTGGATACCTTGATGCAGTACAGAGGCTTGTCATAATGTAACATTGCTACTAAATGCCAGCTGTAGCTCTTTATCTCATGGCACAAAATCTGGACAAAGCCACAGATAATGGGTTTCCAGCCCCAAAGATCTGGGCAAATTTTAAATATTGCTGTTATAAACTGAATGTTGCCATAGATGTTCTGAAGGGTATAAACTGAAATGCCTGTCATTTAATGAATTCAGTCATCAATGATTGCCACAAAACAGACCAAACAAGAGTCACATCTGGACATTCTTTGAAAATCTGGGCAGTTGAGTATCCAGTCAGTGTCTGCATCTGTGAGTGGCAACCTTGCTGTGGTACAGGGATTTCATAATGTCACATTGGTACTCGATGCCAGTCAGTGTGTGCACCTGTGAGTTGCTACCTTGTCATGTGCACCTGAGTCACTACCTTGCTGTGGTACAGGGGTTTATCAGGATTGTAACATTGGCACTAAATGCTAGTCAGTGTGTGCACACCTGTGAGTAGCTACCATGCTGTGGTACAGGGGGTTGTCTTAGTGCAACATTGGTATTAAGTGTCAGTCAGTGTGTACCTGTGATTGGCTACCGTACTGTAGTACAGAAGTTTATCATAATGTAACCTTGGTACTAAATGCCAGTCTGGGCTTGGCACAAATTCTTAATGATCTGAATGTAGTGACACTAGTGGTTAAATGGTGCTGGATGAGCTTGACAGGGAAGGAGGTGCAATAGCAATGTGGTCACGCTTCATGTTCTCTTGAGTAGGGCCCCCAACTTGAACCTTGCTGGGGGCCCCCAAAATGCTAGCACCGGCCCTGCATCCACCTGAGGTACCAACAGTTCAGAAGATCATAAACTTCATAGTTTTCTTAAGGTGATTCAGAAGTAACTTTAACAATATTCTTTTTACCCTTGCATTTTAATTTTCGGAAGTGGAATCTCTATAAAACTCATAGAATAAAGTTATTTCAATAGGGAGTTGTATAGGCTTCATTATGACTGATGTGCCTGCATGAATTCCCTGAAAGGGATACATGTCTGGGTTCAGTGGTAACTATTCATTAATCAGATGGTAGTAAATACAGAACAAAAAAGAAAGAGGGAAGGAGGAAGAGATAATTTACACACATGCATGTTTCACACATCACATGGTGTTTCACCCTTGCAAAAATCATTTTAAACACTTTTGAAGCATGTAAAATAAACAGCTTCACACATTAATATAAACAGTGAAAAATATTATTGCTAGTTAAATGTATTATTTCTAAAATGTTATTAAAATAAGGAAACTGCAAGAGCATTTCATTTAGAAACAATGAAATGATTTCATATAGGACATGTCATTTATTTGCATTCCGTGCCTTCATTTCTGAGAGCAGATTTCGGGGCGTTCAAGAAATCTGTTATAATGAAAAAATATCCTGATGGTGGTGATTGCTATAGATGTAGAAGTCAGTTGTATCCCTAATTAGACAGGGTACGTGGTTAAACTGTAGTGTTATCACAATACTGAGTCATTCATTCATCATATCAAGCTACTTCTGAACCTCCAGCTGTAATAATACAATGTTAGTATTATACCAACAAGCTGTTGGGTGGTCTGTAAGAGTCACAAGATATATCTTGCAGAATTAAATTATATATTTTTTGTCGTACAACTTTAATATGCGAGTGATAAAGTAGAAGAGTCAGTTAAGAAACAACAGCACTAGAAGGGAAATTCACTGTAAAACTATAATTTGTTTGTAATTATATCTCTGGAAAATCATATTTGAGGAAAAACAGCGCGTTATGTACTAGTGATGTCCTTGCTGTCTGAACCCATTTAAATTCAATTCTCACATACTTTACAAAAAAGCTGTTTACAAAGCAGGTAACTGTCACAATTGAGTAAATGCTGTCAAGAGTCGTACCTTTTCCATCTTATAAAAGAAGACATTCTGTTAGGCATGTAGCTCTGCGGTGATGCTTGACTTCTGTGTGTCTTTTGTTAGCTGATTCAGTGAACCTCTCCTCTTTTACTTGAATTAAATCCCTAGAATTTTGGAGTACTGCTAGAGTACTTAGACACGAATGATTAGAAACATCCCAGAAGCGACAGATGTACAACTGACGATAGATGATTACAATGCATTGATCTTCAAACTTGCCATTTCTTTTGTCATTATGTTTTGGGGCGTTGCAAGTGACATTTGATATTTTGAGGTTTCATGTTTGCTTTCTTTTTCTTTTGCCATAAGTAATACTTCAGTGCAGGAGTGAAGACAACAGGAGAATACCTTGTCCTTGCTCTTTAAACAGATAGGAAAATTCCTTATTTTAGGAACCATTGTACCTGTAGGAAAATCCTGGCAACAAGTAACTATGGAATCCAGGAAAAATCTTTATAACTCATTGTACCTTAACAAAGCATGGAGCCTAGATTTATTTTTGACTTTCACGTTTGGTGTGTCTTACTGTGTGTCTGTTCCACCAATACTACCAGTGCATATGAAATATGTAGATGATGTGAGTGTGTTTCATTTCACCACACTGTTACTTCAACTTTCCCATCTGGTGTTAGAGGAGGGACTAAATATTTTTCTTTATTTATAACTTACTGATATTGTTTTGATAACTTGGGAAAGTTCTCTAAACACTGCTAGTTTTCTTAGCGAGATAGACATAAGGCTGCAAAGAGCTGTTTCTTTAGAACTGTGTGTGTGTGTGTGTGTGTGTGTGTGTGTGTGTGTGTGTGTGTGTGTGTGTGTGTGTGTGTGTGTGTGTGTAAAAGAGACAGGAGATGTAGTACAAAAACTGTTCCATAAATATTCCAACTTTATAGAATTATTATAAACTATTAGTGTGTGGGTGTTTATCAAATGATGGCAAGTTGTAATAGTTGTAAAATATATCTATTTCTAGTGAAGTCTGACTACTTGACTTGATGCACAGTAAAATACTTGTCCCTGCATTGTGGAGCTATGGTGCTGAAACGTTTCTTTATTTTGCAGGGGTAACTTACAGATACGTCCCACATTGCCTTTAAACAGGATGCTTGTAAAAGTAGCAGTGTGTGCTAAGTGCACCACTATGGCAGTGACACAACATGAGTGGCTTCCTGAAAACACATGTCATCCTATTGTTTTACTGCCAGCTGGAGTGAGTACGAACCGTATTCCATTCCCACTGCTTCTACATCCAGTGTAGTCCTGTTGTCAGAGTACATTGTATAAGTTCAATGAATTTAATACATTTCAAAAGAATGACAGTGGAAACTGTTAGAAAGCATCAGACATGGTTACAGATATTTAACTTAAACATGGATAGACTCTGTACTTCTTTTAATAAGAATTCAGCCACTGCACTCCCTTCCCTTTGGAGATGCTGGACTGGCTGTAATTAAATAAATGGATAAGCAGTGTTCTTCATTGCCATGGAGCTTAGGTTCTATTCCTGGAGCCAGCCATGGAGCTTAGGTTCTATTCCTGGAGCCAGCCTCTTACTGAAGCAAGATGCTAAACAGAGCTCATAGCAAACAGAAGAACAATTGCTCTTTCTCAGAAAATCTTCCTTAACTCTTTCCTAACTGAGCTGCAGAACATAAGTTAGCTATCACTTCTAACCAAGAAAGGCCAATCCGTAATGATTTGTTTACAAACAATCTAAGAATGAGCCGAGAATGACACCACTGCTACTGATGAGAAGGTTGCCCTGGAAACAATTTGAATACCAAGCTCCGATTAAAACATTGTGCTGTGGAATTTATTGAATCCTTTCCATTCTTTTCTTGCTATTTCTGAGAAAAGAAGTAGAGAAGATGGATGACAAGGAGAAAGAATGTTACTTGCAATTAAAATACATACAACATCACTCTGTACATTTCAACTTTTGTCTTTGGGAATCCAAGCAATCCATTTGTATAATGTCACTGTTATTAATACCTTAAAATAATATTCTAGGTTTGGTTCACAAAAACCACAAAAGCAGAGACCTGTTCATAATGCTGAGTTGGTAAAAATAAACTGTCACTAAATTTGATCAGTGCAGAGATGGATTGAGTGTCCTTTCACACCTTACCTTTCAAAGATGAATAGTGGATCATCCCCCCTGTACAGACCAAATACTAACATTAGCAGACTGTTCTGTTTATGCAAGGGAACATTGCACTTGGGAGTCACCACTGACTTCACTGTTTATTGATTCTTCCTTGGCACCGCAGAACGAGTACAGCATGCTTCCCTTTGCTTCTCTTCTATTAAGATATCACCCTGGATTAAAGTCTAAGTTACCTTGATCGCGCATTCACTCCGATGCCTAAACTGGGCCTGAGTCAGGCATGGGGATCATATCTGTATATGGAGTGACATAGTCTGATGAAACTAGAGAGCCCTAGGATGACCAAGTATTTCAGTGAGCTATCTGCCAGATGCAATAAGATTATTAGCAAAACTGAAGCAGTATTCCAAGAAGTTTGAATTCATAGACTTCTAATAGCTACATATACCATACACACACACACACACACACACACACATATATATATATATATATATATGGATCTACTGAAGTTAATCTAATCTTCAGCAGATCGACACTAAAAACATTAACCAAAAAAGATGTAAACAATTATTGACACCCTAACACGAATGCCCCCAAGGCACAACCTGAAACCATGCAAAAGAAATATAATGTTTTTGCAGGGGACAAGCCTCCCCTGCACCTACATACGCCCTGTTAATTATGTAAACAAACTGTGAGACTGCATAATCCCTGACGATTGTTGATCTTGCACACCTCTCGACCATCAGTTTTGTCAACCAAAGTGTGTTGACAAAACAGATATCAATATTTCTGTTTCCATTAACAAATATGTGCTTGTGTGTGCTTGCAAACAAACACAATCATATATATGCACAAATCCAAAACTCAGAGCTGCTGTTAGTTGAGGTAGGATACTCACGCTAAAACACTAGTAAAACTCAGTCCAAAAAGATGCGTGACTTTCCAATGAGCAATAAAATGAAAGTAGAAATTCAAACAAATAAATCCATGTAAGTTAGCAAATTGTTTATTCCAAGCCAAAGGCTTCTTCAGACTCTTTACACAAACTAAAACTTTGAACATCACTTTAAAACCAACAAAAGCTTGTGATAGGATCTCTATAATCACATGTTTCCTTCATTTAAAAATACAGTAACCCATTAAACTCAGTTCCATGAATGTTACCTTGTTCAGCTAAGAAAAATACTGGTATATTAAAAGTAAGAACTGAATAGTTCAAAATAAACATACATAAAAACATACATAAAAAACATACATAAAAATGCATTGGTGCCCAAGCATACATTATATTATATTAAACAATTGAGTATATCTCAGAGCCTTGTCATATTTACTTATCATCTCATGGTGCTTTAGAAACATCTCGTACTGAACTTTCAGGCAGTATATATCAAAAGCCATTTCAGACTTGGTTAGTATAACCCAAACTGCTTGTAATGCACATATTTACAAAGTGTGACATTAGATATTTCCGTGTTTTACTGGAAGTTCATATTATCCAGAGTAGACTCAGAAACAGTCAACAATTACAGGTGGTTAAAACTTGTATCACATTAGTTAGGCTATTCTGATAAATCAAAAGTTAAAACAGTTTTTCAAAATTACTTATTTTCTGTAGACTCTGAAACGCTTTTAAAATTCACAGCACAACAAAGTATTCCTTGTATGTGCCTGGTTAATTCTTGAATGCAAAACAAAGAACGCTACTGTGCATTTCATGTACCATAGCATTCATAAAATAAACATTGTGTCTATTTAAAAAGCCGATTAGGCTTACAACAGGCATAAGTACATGACGAGCTTTTCAATAGCTGTCCATTAGTTCATGCCTTAGTCTCTTCAATCTCCGTTATTAAACAGGGACATTTGACATTTCAGGATGTGAACGTAACTTACAAAAATGTGGGTGGAAGAATGCTTCAACAATAAACGAAGCAACAAAACGTCTATATGGAAACAGAGCAATATCTTAATAATTAACTTGACTCTCGTGACAGATCCACAATGGTGGAAATAAGCACACTGACTTAAGCAACCATTAATTGCACTTTATAATTGTTACATCCTTGATACCCAAGTTTAAAATATAGACATTGTGAAATGTTAAAACTCTTATGTGGTGAAGCGGAAAATATAGGGAAGGAATACATGAGGGGGAAAGGGGAAAATGGGAAGTATTTTGGCACATATAATCTGTTAATCCCGAATGGCATCCTGAGGTGTCTTACATTAGTTTTTATAAACAGTACTTTTCAATACTAAATATATGTGTGCAAAGATTCATTTCTTATGACAAATGTTGAAAGTGTATGAAATGCCTACAATATGTCTGAGTATATAGGTGGGTCATCTACACCATGGTCATAATGTTGTGAGGAAAATGTACCTAACTAATGTGGAATTTAGAACAGTTAGTGGGAGATCTCTTTACCTGCGTAATCTTCTACTTTTCAAAAATGGCTTTATTTGGATTTTATCGTGTGTGCTTGCAAACAAACACAATCATATATATATTCACACAGAGCCTTGTTCTTGAGGGTCAGTCATGACCAAAATTTATCTCTGTCTATATGTGTGTGTGTAAAACACCGACAAACAAAAACCGCGAAACCACATAACCGAAAACACCGCACACACTGCACTAAACATACAACACAACATAAACAAAAAAAACGCACATACACAACTCACACACACATAAGCAGGGGGGCAAGCCCACCTGCACCCCCCACACCCCCCCTACTTATATATACTAACTCCGAGATCGCACAAACACAACACAAAAGCTCACTCACACACACACATTCTCCATTCCCTCACACACACTCTAACTCCCACTCAAAACCCTTACAAAACACTCACTTACCTGACATAATGCCTACATCCACACACGGCACCGCGCACAACCAAAACACAAACCCGGACATTACGTAGCGCAACTTCATAACCGTGAATTCAACATATATTCGACATATGTGAAATTCGCGATTATGAACGTTCGCTATTTCAAACATTCGACTTTATAACTTCGAGATACTGAAATTCGACATTTCAGTATTTCGATGTTATAAATTGAACCCATATATATATATATATATATATATATATATATATGGTTTACTATCTATCATAAAATTGAAATTCAAACTAAAAACTATTAATTTTCTAGTTTTAACAATGAAAATAATAAAATCTGATTTAAAATAAGGTCATAAAGCAGAGGGAAATGTCAAAAATGTTGAATCGCAACATTTAAGTCCAATGTGCGGTAAATCACCGAAAATATGTGATCCTGGTTTAAATAACAGTTTCCCTGTGTATGTACATTAGAATTCCACACCAAACAGGATCTCAGTCCTCAAATAGTGATTTACGTCAAGTGAAAGTGTTCTGTAATACACAAGAAGTCCGCGTCCCAATAAACAAAGTGTAATGATAACATCCAAATTTTTACTGTAATGCCACTGAGATATAACACACGTTAAAGGTAATGGCAGATATATCAGAATGAGCAATGGTGTGCCATAAATTGTACAAATCCTAATGGTTGAAGAAAAATAAGAGCAAAACTGATAACACCAAGTTCATTGACCACATCACAAAACAACATACCCATGCCCTCACATACGTGTGCAAAGATTCATGGGAATTTCTGAAACTTTTCCCTGTGTCCAACTGCCCCCCCTCCTCCTTTCTGGTCACCATTGACATTAAAGACCTTTTTTCCAGTATTCCCCACTCTACAGGACTAGACTGGTTTAGTGACTTTTTGACCAAAGAAACGAATTTGGGTAACAACTTCATCAATCTAATTATTGACATGATGAGCACAGTCTTAAACAACAACTACATTTGTTTTAATGGGGAACTTTTCAAACAGGAAAAGGAGTAGCAATGGGGCCTCCTGTGCCACCAACTATGCCAATGTGGTTTTGCACAGATGGGAACAGGACTACATTTTTGGCACCACTTGGGCAGAGTTTGTCACCTTCTATTGCAGATACCTTGATGACATCTGCCTCATTTGGAAAGGTACTGAACTCCAACTGTCGAGTTTTTTGGAATACATCAACAGTACCACAGAGTTTCTGACTTTCACACACAACATCAGTCATGAACATCTGCACTATCTTGACGCTACCATTTATAGGGATGCCCAATCCTTGGAACTACACTCCAAGGTTTACAGGAAACCCACTTTTTCGAACTGTCTATTACACTATGAGAGTCAACACCCTTTTCATCAAAAGAAGGGCATAGTCAAGGGCCAACTTATAAGAGCATCCAGAATGTGCAGTAAACTCTCCGATTTTCTAGAAGAGACTCACAATCTACACGACATGTTCACCCAAAGAGGCTATCCTGAGAACTTGCTCAACTCACTAAAAGATGAAATCTTTGCCAAAAGGGATTCCTTATACCCCCCACTGCTTGGACGCACGCAAGTGCAGATCCCCAACCTCATGTTACAACAGAGCAAAGAAATGGACGGCAATTTCATTTACACTTTCTCCGACAACTCTGAACAAATTGAAACTATTGTATCCAAATACTGGTTTGTACTGGCTGGCAATGACGACTTTAGGTGTATCATTCCGGACAAACCTAATTTTGTGAGGAAGAGGGGGCAAAACCTCAAAGACATCTTCGAGAGAAAACCCATTGCAACTACTCACAACTCTCACAACAACAAGGGCACCTTCAAATGTGGTGCCTGCAAGCAATGTCCTCTCATTGCAAACAAATCCCACATCTACCTTGCATCCAGACACACCTGTATCAGATCCCCCTGTCACTTTTCATGTGGAACAAAAGGGGTTGTTTATATCGGGCTCTGCACCACCTGTGGTGCCTTTTATGTGGGCAAAACAGAGAGGGAATTCAGGAAAAGGCTATACGAACACACTTACGACATTGAAAAGAAAAAGGAAAGCAACGCTTTTTTCAAACATTCACTTACATGTCCCAACTACAAGTTGTCTTTCATGATCCTTGAACAAGTGAACCCTAACATTAGAGGAGGGGACTGGGAATCGACCTTGGAATACAGAAGCTTGTCTGGCAACTCAAGCTAGATGCAGGCAGGCCCCCGGGGTTAAATGGCACACTTAGTATAGGCTCGGTTCTGAAGCTCAGAAGGGCTAGATTATAGCATGTCTCATCCTATTTTCACTATTTTTCAACACTGTTTCTTTGCCCATTGAACACACTTGCCCCAAGTCACCAAGTAGTGCAAATTCATATGCATCATAACATCTATTTTTAAGGCTAACACAACAGTACTACACTGATTCTCATATTACACAGGACTGCTGACTTCAAACTCACTTGGATCACACACAGCTTTTTTTAAACTTCCACTTGTATTTGTATTTGTATTTCTATCCAAACCTTTTGGACAAGCAAAGTTTTTAATTTCATCACAACACTCGCTTGGTTTACTAGTCATGTATAAACAATGCAATGTCAATTTAACCTATGCACATTTTAATGTTTCATTTTATTATTTGGCTGTTCTTTTGCTCAAAACAGTCTCAATTGTTTCTTAATGCAACTCAGCTCTAACCAAACATGTGACTAATTAACATCCTCATTTAAACAGTTGCCTCACTGCAGGCAACCTTTTTTGACTTGAAAAAGCTTGGCATTCTCCAAGCGAAAGCGCTTGTCTGATTTTGCTGTTCTGTACCTACTGACTTTGGATTTTACCATTTGGTCTGATTTTGCTGCTTTGTACCAACTGTCTTTGGATTTTTACCACTTGGCAACTAATAAAGGACTTACCTTTTTTACGAACTATTGTCTTCACTTTGCGGTTCTGGAACAAATCCTAATGGTGTTAGTTCATCCTGTTTAGCCAGCAGACGTTGTATCATATGTTCTTTGTCAGACAGCCTACGTTTCTTCGGAGATGCTGGCACACAACACAGAAACTTCTGTTTAACATCCTCCAAATGGTTTTGCTCCAAACAAATGGCATGAAACACATCTATGATGTAGAGGTCCTTTTTACCCAAGAGAGACCTCAGCCTACAGTGCCATCCTTCTACTGCATTCTGGCTCCTAGGGTAGCCCATGGTACGTCTCAGTCTCATTCCAAAAAGGGACGTCAAATAGTGGAGGTGGTCTCTCTGACGTTGAACCCCTCATGCCATACCATCTTGGCCTCCCTAAAATGTAGTTATTTTTGAAGAACTCACATAGAGGAGCACCCCTTTCCCCCAACACCTCCTCAATAGATGTGAAAGTGTCCATAATCTGTTCCGTGCATATGAAAGCAAGTGCAGGTATCTGCTTACATAACAGCGCAAATTGAGTATCTGTGCAGTACACCTGCATCAGGTTAAGCTTCTGGATCTGCTTCCAGATAATTTGGCACAGATGAAACCAACATCCCTTGGCCATACGGTTAGGTAGATGCTTCATTATGCTGTTCACTGTTCCCTTCTCAAAGTCACTGAGTACCATTCTGGGCTGGAAATTCAGATGGAAGTCCCCACATAATGCCATCAGGGTTGCACAGAACTGATCATAGCACTCCTCGCATTTGGACGGTAAGATGGCATACAGTACAAGTACTACCTTGCTGTTGCTAGAACCATCCAAGCTGCAGTGAACAGAATATACCTGTTTACACTCCCTAGTGCTAATGGAAAATGTCCCATCAACAAGAATGTACTCAGAACTGCAAAGCAGGCCTAGATTACTCTCTGTAATGAGAAGCACAACATCATAGGTATGGCTGCGGAGTGCATTGTGTTTAATGATGAAGTGTCCCTGCTTCAATGGTATCATCTCCGGGCTTAAATCTTTCAGACTTGCTAAGTCTATTCTGGGATTCGTGCTGTTCCTATGCCTTACCCTATGCACACTCTGCTTCAGCGCATCACTATTACTCAAGGTGGTCACTACGTTGGTGGACGTGGTTGCCAGGACCTCTGACACAATCCTACATGGATCCTCAAGAGTCTGTTCAGCACACCGTTTAATAGCTTCCCATACCCTAGTCTGCTCTACCCTGACCACAACTGGTGCATGAAAATGGCCAATGCTTTTCAGTAGCCTCTCCTCACCAGCACACGTCTGCATTATACAACGGCCCTTACACCTCTGCCTTGCCTTCTGAGTGCAACACCAGTAATTCTTCTCAGGGTTACTCTTTTCAAGGTAGTATTGATAACCATCAATACAAAGAATTGGGCGACCTTTCTGTGATTTCACCGTGCCATACAAAGAGCCAATAACACCAGGATAACTCACGGTCGGTTGGACTGACATAGTACCTGAGCACACCTACAAATCAACAACAGTAATGTGATTACTAAGAATGAATGCTAATACGACAGTGTAATACAGGCCTGTATCACTTGTACATATCTCAAGTAACACGTACACAACCCATGACAAAGGGACTGCATTGCCAATGGAAGACATCTCCTAATGGACAAATATTATTAAAATGCACTGACTACACATGTACCCTTTCCAACTACTATCTACAGAGCTGTACAGATAGACACCTAAGCCAATACATGTTTTCTGCCAACAAAAGCCTACTGGTAATCACTACATAGAACACTATACAGCCATCATTTATGCCTCCACAGGTACACAACAGCATGCAGTTTGCTTTTCTAATGTGTGCTTCACAACGTAAAAACAATCACTGTCAGCTCTATCACTGCTTCATTCAATAAAGGGAATACTGCTTATAGCCGACAGGACTTGTCCTACTACTATGTAATTAACCTTAAACATGAGTATGCAAACAGCTGTCACAGCACACATAGACTATATGCTGATGTATCTAGTGCCAGTGTCAAACGCAGACTACACTACAGAACAACTTATACAATTTAAAAAACATATGCAGAGTTTACAAAACCATTACAGCAAGATGCTTTTCAATGTCAGTTAAAGCTAATATAATACTCCTTGTAGCTGTCAAGGTACAATGAACAATTAATACAGCAATATGTATTTGCATAATACTGCTCATAATGAGCTGTAATAACAGTATATGTTATAACTTTAGCAAATATACTGTCATTGACATTAGACATTTAAATTACCTACTCACATCTCAGTTTTACTCACCCTTCCACACTCCGAAAGTAATCTCCTTAGGTCTCCAGGTTATGCATATGATGTAAGGCAATAAATCCACCTGTTGCACAATATACACAATCTGATGACAGTCTTCATGACCGGTAGCTCTTTAATCGTGTCATCTTGTAGTCCTGCCCTATATTTCCATTTTATTTAGTGCGACGAGCAGATCTTCATCGCATATGCATTTCCGTCATCAGTGGACTTTGCATTCACTTGTGTGCCGTTCAGTAGTTCAAAATTAGGTCCTCGGCAAACTAATGGATCCGTTCTTTTGTACATGCAGTTATTTGCCTTTTAGACATTCTGACTGATGATCGGATGAATGGAAAGTATGTGAACAGCAGTTTTATGATAGTAAACCTATATATATATATATATGTGCGTGAGTGTGTGCTTGTGTGTGTAATGCACTCTGTCAATGCATCTGTGTGTGTGTGTGGGTGTCATTCACTCTGTCGAACAACTAAGGAAATGGCTTAGGAAATGTGTTAAGATTTCTAACCTTTGAATGTTGCAGATTCAAAAGAAGGAACTGTGTGTATGTGGGTAAGGTAAATGTTGGTTTGGGATTTTAAAGATGAAACTTTCAGGTATACAGAAGGTTTTGTCATTGGTGGTGGTGGTCTGATTAACTTTTGATGGTTAGCGATAGAGTAAGGGCTAGACAGAGGCAAAGGTAGAGTGTGGTGAAGGGATAGCTGCTCTGGGTGCAAAGTTTCATGGGGTGTGATTGACAGAGCTTGATCAGTCTTCAGTGAATACCAGCATTTAGATATTTAAGTTTGGTGTTCAGAACTGTCTATGTTCAGTTTGCTTGTTCTTGCCATGTATATGTGTGGGGGTATTCTGGCTTTCCCCCAAAAAATGATTATTGATTGGCACTGCTAAACTGTCTGCAGACACGCTTGTGTGTGCATGCAAACACACACACACACACACACATGTGAGTGTGTGCATGTGTGTGTTATGCACTCTATCAATGTGTCTGTATATGTGGATAGAGTAAGGGTTAGGCAGAGACACATGTAGGCTGCGGTGAAGGGGGTAGCTTCTATGAGTGCAAAGTTTTATGGTGTGTGATTGACAGATCCTGATCAGTGTTCAGTGAATACTGGCATTTCGAAATAAATGCCAGTATTGCATTTGCAGTCAGAGCTGCAGTACTGTACCACTTCATGTGTGTTATAAACAATAGTAGCTCTTTGCTGCAAATGTAGCAAGCAATTTGCTACAAATTAAAAGGAAAAATATCCCCTTCTTTTCTTTTTGTTCCTTAAGTCTGAGTTTTTGGTTATCAACTTAAAATTTGGGGAGGTGCTGATCAGGGTACAGCCCTTGATGCAAAACTGGCTAGCTACACCTCTGAGGCTAGGTAAGGAGATAGATTTAGTGCAGAGCATGTGTACTGTTGTATGTTGTGTTTTCTTGAGTATCTTCCATAGTGGTGGTGTTGCGGAAAGGGTTTTTCTAAGGGTTGGGGTTAGGGGCATGGCAGGGTTAGCATACACTACTAAGGTAGTGTGGGGCTGCAATGCTCAGTCACTATACCAGACTATGTATGAAATGACAAATATGTCTCATAAAAATGGTATGTAAAATATACTTATGAATCATTTGCAGTCAAAGAAAGAGGTATTATAAATTCACCCAGTCTATCAAAGTTATGGTCAAATATTTGTCATAAAAGGGAGAAACTTTGGTGCTCAAAATGGCATTCAGTTTAATTAGACTGAAAACCTTATAGTTCATAGGTTCGTAGATTAGTACTAGGCTAACTACCCTTTCGAGCCATTTTAAACCTAGCCAATTACCCTTTTTGAGACTCAAACCCTGCACCTTGTAAGGCAAACACCTAAACCATTATGCCACTCTCCAAACCCCTCAAAAGATGCACTAAGGTACATTGAGTGTGAACAATTAGATTAAATCCAAAATATGAGGAAAGTAGTTAAAATAGATTGTTAAACTAGGTACAATGAACAAATTTGAAAGAAACTCAGGTACTGATAATGAAAATTAAGCTGCGAAGAACTAGTGAAAGTCTTACACTTAAGTTCTTTTGTAGGCTGTGTATCACTCCCTTATATATCCCATATTGTTTCATTTTGTCTTTTGTTCCTCAAGTCAGAACTCCCAGTAAACACAACTGCTTACTGCAGGTAGATAGGTGTATTTAAATACTAGAAAGACCAAAGTGAATGAGTTGTCACAAAGTATTATGAATCACAAGTCTAGCTAAAGAACTATTATGTCTAACACACATACAAGTGCAAAGTTAAAAAAAATAGACACATTTGTTAGTACAAACAAATGTAAAGCTATTTTTCAGATTTAAGAAAAAAACTTACTATAAAGTAAGATAGGAGTTAATCTGCTAAAGAATGATGAAAATATTGTATTTATAAAATGAGACGTATTACCACTCAGAAAAACATTAACTATTTTATTACACATAATAAAAAATCTCCATCATATTCAATAAGAAATTAAAAAGAACTATCAGGAAAAATAGTAAGTAAGTGTAAAGCCACTAGTTTCTCTATTGCAATTGTGAAGATTGCAGGAAGATGGGCGAAGGCTGCCAGCCTAGTCAAATAGAATTTGATACATAATTCTATCTATTGTATAAATAAATGTAAAATACAGGCTTGTGCTTTTAAATGAAAGAAAACACTGTAAAATGTGAACTTCAAGATTGTTGCAACATTGCCATCTGCTGTAAGGAAAACCAAGCCAAGCATTTCAAATGTGTCTTTTGAAGCTGAAAAGATCTTATGAATCTCTTTGATGTTTACAAGTCGGCTCCAGTGAGTCTGGATGAAGGATTCAGGCCCATTGTTTTAAGGTTAAAGTTAAGGGCCAGAATTTACATATGGAAGGTGCTTTATTGCTCTGGTTTTTGCTAGAGTGTATATGTGAAATGCCTTGTATTGTAGTTTCCTGAGCAAGTGTTAGCATGTTAAATAATGCAGTTTGTGGCCTGAGAAAACCTAAGTGTCAAAATGATGTAATTTGGGAGGGCCTCAGCAGAGCTGTTGGTTAGTGTTTAAAAACTATTGTTTAGTGAGAGACTTTAAGCATTTTGATCTTGGACATCTAACCTAGCACTGCTTATGATATATGCATGTAAGTAGGATTATAGCACTGTGATTTTTCTTGGGAATAGTTAAACTTAGAAGAAAGTTAGACTAAGTATTTTTCTTTGAAATCAGATCTTTCCTACAATATTGTTTTAAGTTTCTGTGTGATCTCTGAATTTGTGTAGCATTATACTGTAGTAGTTTTGTCTTGTGTTTTAATTATTTATTATTAAATATTGTAAAACCTTTATCTGTGGCTGGTTTATGTAAAGATAATTTAACCTCTAAACTACATTACATATTTACAGATTTTACTAAATCACTCCAAAGTAAGCCTTGACTGTCTAGTCATACTACCATTGGATTATAATATTGCACAGTAATAATTGAACACCTTTTTACGGGCCTTTTAGTAACTGATAATTATTAGCTGGGTGGTGGCAGGAATTACTACTGTATGTTCTGGGTAATAGGGGCACAGCTGGAGAACCTGTGCCATCCTTTTCCCAGGAGGGTCTGTGTGGTTGTATAACCTCTTTTCAAAGTGTGTATGTGTTGTGTCAGCTACTTGGGCAGGGACATGAAGCACTGGTTGGACAGAGGGGGTACTGGAGGTTTTAACTTGCCCAGCTAGGCTGAGACCTGGACCCTATAGCTGTGCCATTGGGGAGTCTTATTGGGGACCTGGTGAGCAAGGGAGCAACCAGCCCTAGACCGACTGTGATCTCTGTGTGCACTTAAGGGAAATTGTACTTTACTGTATGTATTAGTTATCCTTTCCTCTTTTAGGAGTCGCCCTCTCTGGTGTCAGTGGTGAGGATTGAGGCTCCTTGATTGCTGGGCCAGGGTACGGACGTCACATATTGGTGGCAGTGGTTGGGATATCCTATCACATATTGGTTTGCAGTGGTGGGATCCACATCACATATTGATTAGTTGGCAAAACACTAATTGGCTTGTAGTGGTATGGGTAGAGTGAATTCCTGTAGCTTATGTACAGTGATCTCTAAAAGTGTTTTGTACTCTAAAACAGCCACGCAGTGTATACTCAGAGTTCAGATCACGATTGTTTTATTTCTTTTGTTAGCTTAGTGTTAGTCAGGGTGAGCAGGCAGCATGTCAGCAGAAGAGTATGGAAAGCTGACAAGGAGCTAGCTGGCGGAGATGTGCCAGGCTAGGGGACTAGTGCATGGAAACCTGACTAAGGCAGACCTGATTGCAGCCTTGGTTACAGTTGCATCAGAAAACAGCAGCCTGGAGGACAATCAGAATGACAGTGGAGATACAATATCCTCAGAGAATGGGCAGCTCAACCTTTCTGAAGTGGACTTAAAAATCCAGCTGGAGCTAAAGAGACTTCAGTTGGAGGCCAGGCATATGGAACTAGAAGCAGCTGAAAAAATGAGGAGTCTACAAGCTGAGGAAAATGAACGGCAGAGGAGGCATGAGAGGGAAATGCTGACTCTTCGTCATGGAGGTAATGGGGAAGGGAGTAACTGGTCCCCAGAAGCACAAAAGGTCAGTAAATTTCTTCCACAGTTTAAAGTGGGGGATAATTTTGATAGCTTCATATGATTGAGCGGGTATGTAAACAGTATGAAGTTGACCAAGGGCTCTGGGAACGGTTCCTGACCCCCTTACTTCATGGTAAAGCTGTAACTTCTTTAGCAAAAATGCATGATGCTGACTGTTTTGATTATACTGCTATAAAAAGACACTTGTTGGAATATTTTAAGCTAACACCTGAAATGTATAGGAAAAAGTTTTGCGAGCATAGAAGCAAGGCAGATGAAAATGTATGTGAATATGTTGTTGAATTGAGCACTTATTTTCATAGCTGGGTGAGTGGATGTCAGGTCACCACTTTTGAAGGGCTGGCAGACCTTTTGGTAAGGGAACAAGCTCTTATCACTTTGCCTGAGGACATGAGGATCTGGTTAGCTGATAGACAGTGTGCTACTTCAGAGGAGTTGGGGAAGAAGGGAGACCTGTACCTAGTAAGCAGGACAGCCCTGCACAAGAAAGGGACCCCCAGCACTGCTCATGGGACTAAAGGAACCCATGGTGGGCAGCACAGTCTGCCCCAACAGAATCCGCCAGTAGCAGGGGAAGCCACTAGTCCAGGTACACGTCCAGGAGCTAGGGTTAAATGTTTTGAATGCAACCAGTGGGGCCATGTGGCATACAGATGTCCATGGAGGCAAGGTGGGGAACCAAAGATGAGGGAGCCAGTAAGTGGGAAAGACAAAATGCCAACAGTGGGTTGTCTTGAGACAACAGGGATATGGAACTACCATCCTCCAGATGTCCTGAGAGGGAAGGATTTGGATGAGGCAGTACTATGTACTTATGCAGTTACATGCAGTGAGGGTAGGAGACAAGCATGTGAGCCTGGTAGCCTGAGGGAGTCCCAGACAGACTGCATACTTGCAGCCAGGACTGCTGAGGTGGTTACTTCAGGGAGTGAGCTGCTCTGTAGCAGTGAGACTTAAGGTGAGCCACAGCTGCTTGAGGGTACTGATGTTCCCTTGGACAGGGTAACTGCAAAGGTAGAGGTGAGTTGTCTTACCCAGGCTGACAGTGAGGCACCGCTGTCAGAGGATGCCAGACTTCCTGTGGAAAGGGAGCTGGGAAGGGTTACAAGGAGAGACTTGAGACAGGCTCAGCTCTCAGACCCTACATTGCAAGGCCTGAGGCAGGTAGCTAGGGAGGCACCTGATTATCAAGGGAAGGAGGAATCTGTATACTGGAACAAATGGTTACTGTACAGAGAGTGGACCCCTGAGGAAGGGCTGGAAGGTGAGAGAGTATAGCAGTTGGTAGTGCCTAGAGCTTACCGTCTGGTGCTTCTAGCCATAGCTCATTATATTCCCTTTGCAGGTCATATGGGCATAAAACATACAAATGGGTGTATTATGCAAAACTTCTATTGGCCTGTAATTTCCAGAGATGAAGTACTGCAGGACCTGTGAGCAGTGCCAAAAGGTAGGCAAGGCAGGAGACAAGGTGAGAGCTCCTTTGATGCCTTTGCCTGTGATTGAGGAGTCATTTCAGATGGTAGCTATGGATATTGTGGGTCATCTGAGTACCCCAAGTTCCACAGGGAAAAAGTATATTCTAGTGATTGTAGATTATGCTACATGATACCCTGAGGCAGTGGCTTTGTCCTCCATTGAGGCAGATAAGGTGGCAAATGCTTTGCTAGAGATTTTCAGCAGGGTAGGTTTCCCAAAGGAAATACTGTCTGACAGAGGTGCCAATTTTATGTCAGACCTGCTAGATTGTCTGTGGAAGTCCTGTGGGGTGAAACACATGAAGACCACCCTTTACCATCCCCAGACTAATGGTCTTGTTGAGAGGTTAAACTCTACAATCAAGTCCATGCTACGGGCATTTGCAGATCAATTTAAGAGGGAGTGGGACAAATATTTGACCCATCTGTTGTTTGCTTACAGAGAGGTTCCCCAGGAATCCACAGGTTTTATACCCTTTGCGTTGCTGTATGGGCATAGGGTGAGGGGACCTCTAGATTTAATTCGAGATGAGTGGGAAGGTGAGTGTGAGTCTCACAAGGAGTCTGTTCTGTTGTAGCATATGTCCTGAACCTCAGGACAAGGCTCAGGGAACTCATGGGCCTGGCCCAGGAGGTCCTGGCAGAAGCCCAACAACAGAAAAAGGTGTGGTATGACAGAAATGCTCGAGCTAGAGTATGCTGTGGAGCAGCAGGTAATGGTTCTCATTCATGTCAGACACAACAAGCTGCAAGCAGCTTGGGAGGGACCCTACAAGGTGGTAAGAAAGGTAAGTGATGTTAACTACATGATGGAACTGCTAGGCAGAAGGCAGGGGCACAAATTGTACCATGTTAACATGATGAAACCTTATCATGATAGGGAGGCCCTTGCCCTGAGCATTTGCAGTGGATTGCAGGAGGAGTCTGAGAGAGATCTTGTGACTGATCTCAGTGAGGCTTGGGCTGACACCTTGGTGGAAGGGGTAGCAATGTCCCAGCAGCTATCTCCTACCCAGGTTTGAGAAATCCGAGCAGTGTTGCAGGAGTTTGGGGCATGTTCATTGGGAAACCAGGGAGCAGGGTGCATCAGGTGGATACAGGATCCCAAAGGCCTATCAGGCAGGCCCCTTATAGAGTGCCTGAGAGAATCAAACATACTCTGAGGGAAGAGGTATAGGAGATGTTGGAACTAGGGGTGATTCAGGAGTCCAACAGTCCATGGGCCTCTCCAGTGTTACTGGTGCCAGAGAAGGATGGCAGCACCAGGTTCTGTGTGGATTACAGGAAATTAAATAGTCACACAGATGCAGATGCTTACCCCATGCCTAGGACAGATGAGGCCATAGAGCAGCTGGGTGGGGCTAAGTATCTTACAACCATTGATCTTACCAAGGGTTACTGGCAGGTGCCTTTGACTCCCAGTGCTAGAGAGAAGTCAGCCTTTGTGACTCCTTTTGGCTTATATGAGTTCACAAAGATGCCCTTTGGGATGAAGAATGCCCAAGTGACTTTCCAGAGGCTGGTAGATCATATCTTAGCAGGAGCAGGAGAGTTTGCCCTTGCTTACATGGATGATATCACTATCTACAGCCATTCCTGGCAAGAACACCTTCAGCATGTCAGGGAGGTGCTGGGCAGACTATAGAGGGCAGGGTTGACCATTAAGCCAAGTAAATGTCTGGTGGGTATGGTAGAGGTCTCCTACCTAGGACATAGAGTGGGGAGTGGTAAGATAAGGCCAGAACCTGCCAAAGTGGAAGCCATTCAGGCATGGCCTGCACCTGTTAAAAAAAGCAGGTGAGGGCATTCTTAGGGACAGCAAGGTACAACAAAAAATCCGTTCCCAATTATAGCACCATAGCTGCTCCCCTCACAGACCTGACAAGGAAGAACAGGCCAGATAAGGTAGTGTGGACCCCAGCATGTGAGCAGGCATTTCAGAAGCTTAAGGAAGCTTTGGGAGGACCCCCTGTGTTAGCCAGTCCAGACTATAGCAAAGAATTTGTTGTGCAGATTGATGCTTCAAACTATGGGGTTACATTACATAAATAAATGTAAAATACAGGCTTGTGTTTTTAAATGAAAGAAAACACTGTAAAATGTGAACTTCAAGATTGTTGCCATCTGCTGTAAGGAAAACCAAGCCAAGCATTTCAAATGTGTCTTTTGAAGCTGAAAAGATCTTATGAATCTCTTTGATGTTTACAAGTCGGCTCCAGTGAGTCTAGATGAAGGTTTCAGGCCCATTGTTTTAAGGTTAAAGTTAAGGGCCAGAATTTACATGTGGAAGGTGCTTTATTACTCTGGTTTCTGCTAGAGTGTATATGTGAAATGCCTTGTATTGTTGTAGTTTCCTGAGCAGGTGTTAGCATGCTAAATAATGAAATTTGTGGCCTGAGAAAACCTAAGTGTCAAAATGATGTAATTTGGGAGGGCCTCAGCAGAGCTGTTGGTTATAGGGTTACCACCTGTCCCACTTTGTGAGGGACAGTCCCTCTTTGGGCAGTAGTGTCCTGACAAAAACTTTTAAAAATGGCAAATGTCCTGAGATTTTAGGACAAAATTATTTCCTATATTTTATGTAGTAGTTGCATAAAACAGTTATTCTGTATCTAAAATACCTAAATGTTATAAGAAACAGAGTAAGCAACTAAAATGCTACAAGAATAAGCTTTTATTTAGGCAAAAAAGTTAAGTTCTATCCTTTGTACTGACCGTGGGTATGTGTCGGCCTGTAAAATCTGATGTTTGTACCAAAAATGTTCCACTTTAGCCATTTGAAAAGGTGGCAACCCTAGTTGGTTAGTGTTTAAAAAATATTGTTCAATGAGAGACTGTAAGCATTTTGATCTTGGACATCTAACCCAGCACTGCTTATGCTTTATGTATGTAAATAGGACTATAGCACTGTGATTTCTCTTAGGAATAGTTAAACTTAGAAGAAAGTTATAAGTATTTTTCTTTGAAATCAGATCTTTCCTACGATATTGCTTTAAGTTTCTGTGTGATCTCTGAACTTGTGTAGTATACTGCATTATACTGTAGTAGTTTTGTCTTGTATTTTAATTATTTATTATTAAATATTGTAAAACCTTTACCTGTGGCTGGTTTATGTAGAGATAATTTAACCTTTAAAGTACATTACATATTTACAGATTTTACTGTCTAAGTCCCTCCAAATTAAGCCTTGACTGTCTAGTCATACTACCATTGGATTATAATATTGCACAGTAATAATTGGACACCCTAATAGCTGATAATTATTAGCTGGGTGGTGGCAGGAATTACTACTGTATGGTCTGGGTAATAGGGGCACAGCTGGAGAATCTGTGCCAGCCTTTTCCCAGGAGGGTCCATGTGGCTGTATAACCACTTCTCAAAGTGTGTGTGTATTGTGTCAGCTACTTGGGCAGGGACACGAAGCACTGGTTGGACAGAGGGGATACTGGAGGTTTTAGCTTGCCCAGCTAGCCTGAGACTTGGACCCTATAGCTGTGCCAGTGGGGAGTCTTATTGGGACCTGGTGAGCAAGGGAGCAACCAGTCCCAGATTAACTGTGATCTCTGTGTGCACTTAAGGGAAATTGTACTTTACTGTGTGTATTAGTTATCCTTTCCTCTTCTAGGAGACGACCTCCCTGGTGTTAGTGATGAGGATTGAGGCTCCTTGATTGCTGGGCAAGGACACGGTCGTCACAGCAATCATTGATTACACAGAAATTTACAAATAACAACAATCAGGCTAAGTACACTGAGAAAGTGGCAGAGTCTTACCTTTCTCACCATACATTTTGGAATTTTCAGAAGTAGCTTCTTCTTGTAAAATATTACAAAAGGAAATGTGCAAAAAAACTAACTAGCTGTGTTGGAATCATGTTAGCATTTACAAAATATGTGTTTATAACTGGCTAAATGAAAAAAAAGACTACACTGTACTTGTCTTTTCAACAAAAGTATAAAATGAAAATGTGTAAAATGGTATTGCATTTGCTACAGTGAAAATATATTGCAGCTTAGATATGGAACTAAGCCTTGCTTCTTGACTGCCCTGTTGCAGGATTATGGCTAGGTCACATTATGATACCTTATGATACATTATGATATTGGACAGTAGGTTGTTTTGTCTTTCTGCCCCCCCAGTTTGTAACAGTAGAAAGAAGAAATGCATCTTCTAAATGTCAAGGACCATAGGAAATCCTATGTGGAGACTTGAAACAGAGGAATTGCTTGTTAATTGAAAAACTAACGAAAGTGCAGAAGCTACAGGAGTGATTATTCTGCTTTGCTAGATGATACCTTTGGAGACAGAGCTGAAACTATACTGTCTGCAAGGACTTTAAAATTCCAAATGGGCACTTTTTGACCATTATCAAAGTTTTTTTTTTATTTTCATTTTATTGTGCTAGCCTTTTGCTGATTGCATATTTACATTGATGGAAAATGCTTACATACATTATTTCAATACATATTTTTATTTTATAATTTTGAGTACTTGTAGGTGATGTTTTATTAGCTTCAGGGTTTATGCATGTTTAAATATGCACCACACTTTGCAGAGTCTGTCCTTGGAAGGATGAATGTTCACACCTAATACTAATTGCTGCCACTGAAATATTTTATGATTGGGTTATCTTAAAGTTAATCAGTAACGTGTGTTTTGTTTTATTTTATTTTATTTAACATTTGTTTACTTGGAAAGTCTAACTGGGACAGAGCCCATTTTCAGCAGAGGCCTAGGGAGAAATGCTCTAGACGCATGTCTTTAGAATGTGGGAGGAAACAGGAGCACCCAGAGAAAACCCACGTGAACACAGGGAGGACATGCAGACTTCGCACAGAAGGCATCCTAGGGTCTGTTGCTGTAGAGACATCAGTAATCCAAATTCTGAAAAAAAAATGTGTGAGTGCGTATGCGAAATTATTCTAATCAAGTTTCAGTTACTGTCAGTAAGGTTGCATTGAAAAGCATTAGACTTAGTCTGCTATGGGTATGACGTTCCCTTTAAAAGGGCTTTCCTAACCTTGTGAAAGGTAAGAGATGTCAATGGGAACTCTGAGTGGAAGGTGGAGATCATATGTGCACATCAACAGTGGAATTGCCCAGGCCCTTGTCATGTAAGCCTTTGAGGTACTCCAGCACTTCAGGGATGAGAGTTATAATGGGAGTAAGTCCTTTGGTTTTACCCCGCTTACATAAATGTGTTCATTTATCCTTTTGTGTTTTTTATCAGATTTTTTCCTCATGCTTACTGACCATCAAACCACTGCACTGGCTGCCCATTGATTTCTTACTGCAACAGGAGCTGTGGTGCTCATTTGCTCCTCCAGGACAAGAGAGATTAGAGCTTATTCATTCACAGTCAAATGAGAGCTAGCCAGGGCTTGGTTATCACCCAGGTAGCTATGAGTGGAGTTTGTAGTATGGCCATAAATCCTTACCCCAGAAATGATGTGAACACCTACACCACAGTGGGGACTACCCATGCCCTTCTACAGGGAGTGCATGCTTTGGCACATGCTACCTACAATGGTTACGATCACTAGCTTGGATGGTCACGCTCCATCTCACCCAGCCAATGAGTTGCTTCAGGCATGTTATAGTCCCATGTTAGCCCCGGAGCAACAATTACCATGGACTGGAAGCCACCAAATCTCTCCTTGTGCAAAGGCGCAGCAGTGGAAGCCTCAACCTGTCTTGCTCCTGGCTCTTCCAACAACTGAGCTACTAATCAAACTTGAGTTTTCTGGATTACAGTCAGAGCTTTATCCCTGTGCACCACACTACCAAGGTCATCATTGTATGTTTTTCTTCTAAAGGTTTTTACAGAGAATAGCAGAATGTCAAACACGTTCTGAGAAACATTCTTTATTGTTGGCTGTGAGTGGGGTTAGAGGATCCAGGCAAATAATCTTGGGTAATGTATGTCTGGATTTAGTTTACCTGGGGAGTGAAACTACAGAACTATTAAGGATAAGAGATTAATTGTGGGCTACTCTCCAAGTATAGGAGCAGAAGAGACCAGAGAATCTCATGGGGTCAGAAGGTGGCAATGAGGATCATCCTGACCTGAAGCACCTTCACCTTTTGAATGAATCTGGTCATCAGTAGGAGGGGGAAGTGCAGAGGAGACCTGTGTGCTACTGATCTACTAGGGCATCCATTGACTGGAGATTATGGGGAGGACTCAGTGAGAAGTGCTGGTTACAGTTTCCATTTGATGATGACACAAAGATGTCAATTACATTCCTCACATCGGAAACAGCATCTTGGTCATTGTTTGGCTAAGTGACCACTCATGGGGAAGAAGGCACCAATGAGTCTGTCCTCCAGAGATGTGGCCTTACCAGGAATATGAATTGCCAGCGGGATATGGTTGCTTACCACTCCCCACTGCTAGAGGGTCACAGTTTATTCTCTTTATGTACTAAATCACTACCAAGTTGCCCCATGGATGGAAATGGTTCCATGTGCCAGACTGTCTTGAAGGGCTTTCAGTGTGAGAATCGCCATTCTCATCTCCAGGGAGTTGATACAGATTTGTGATTCAGCTGAGAACCAAGTTCCCTAGACTGTCCTTCTCCTGTACTGCTCCCAACTTAGACTAGACTCTTTGCACATAGCTGCAGGCATCTAGACGGGGTTCTAAATATAAGATTGTCTGACTGCAGCTTTCACCTGAACCAGATGTTGCATGAATTGTTTAGAAGGATCAGGTTGATATTGCTTGGCAACACTGACTGCACTGCATAAGTACAAGCCATTGCAAAATTCTTAGATACAGTCTAGCATGGACCATCTTTTCACTGACATAAGGGCCAAAACTCTGAGCAAGGGCTGCTAGGTGGCCTGGATGCCAGAAGCGTGGTCCTCCTGTAGAGCTTAAAATGTAAGTATCCTTCCAGAGAAAGAAAGCACTACATACTACACTTTATTTTGTTTATATAATATTCATAGTCTTCCTGAGTCCATTCCTACCCTACCATTCTCATAATTCCTGACTTTATCATCCTTTCAACCTTTTTTTGCCTTAGATGTTGAGCCAAAACTTGGCTGTACTAGGGTTATCATCAAAATATAGTTGTTTTGAAACCATTACTCTATCTTCATTTATGCCTCTAAGTACTCTTGCATAATCATTCTAATTTATTTCAGTTGATCTTTAACCTCTGTTCCACATATTCTTTTCTGCTTCTGTAAATCCCTTATTTTAAGCTATCTAGTTACCTGCTGTTTCTATTATTCCATACCTTATTTGCTTTCATTATGACCAATTTCTAATCTTGCATTTACAATTATTCTAGTTCTTTGCAAGTTCTTTACAGGTTAGGTTCAAATATTATTACATTTCAGCTAAAGCTTAATCTACCCAATCACTGTTCAGATTTTTTTTCAGAAGAAATATCGGAAAATGTCAATCACAATAGACTTGTAATTGGTTTCAAAACTTAGTTTGTATAATTAATTGCTTTCAAAACTTAATTTGTATAAGTCTGTGATCTTACACTATCACTGGATGTGTTTTCATTATTTGGACCATGTTACAGTATTCTTTCCAGATGTGGTATCTATCTAATCCTGCCCAAGAACCATATTTTACTAACAATAGGTATATTCTACTTCATTCTGACTTATTTTCATTACACCAGTAAGAACAAGTATTTGCATATATTTATCCAAGTGTCTACACTCAGCTGGTATTCTTTGATATCTTGATCTTCCAGAGACATCTTCTATAGTATTCTAATCCCCTGCTGCTACCATTCATCCTTGATGAAAGGCTATAACTTCTTCCATAATTTTCTTTATATCTTGTCTCACTGCTTTCAGTGGTATATAGAGTTCAGCCATTGCAATTCTTACCCTCTGCTAAGAATCCCTCACCACTATAAATTTCCCTGTCTGCCCTTCATTGTTCTTCAATCTTTATTCCTTGGACACTTTTTTTTAATTAATATTAAAACCATTTTTTGCTTTCCTTCTATTACTGTGAAGAAGCCCTCCTTTTCATTCCAAACTTCCAAGCTGTTTACAATCCATTCATATTTCCTTTAAAAAATGATTATCTGTACATTACTTTTGTAAATATAAGTCAGTATATTGCTCTATTTTTTATGTCAGACAGTCTATTAACATGTCAGACTGTGCCATAGTAAACCTTATATTTTATTCTACTTAACTTTTATATTCTCTGTCTTTCTGTTACATACCGGTCATTCACAGGTTGTTTCTATCACTTTTTGTATCACTTTACATACTTTTGTATAATATTGTCTCAACCAAATCTAATAAATAATTCCCACCATACCCAAAAAATAAGCAGCGCATATTAATTATATACATATTTTGCAAGATGGTGCAGTTGGCACTCTGTACAAAACAGCAGTGTAAATCTTCTTCCAGTCCACTCTAATCAGACTTGCACTTTTAAATTACTCTATTTTGGGCTGGAAAACAGCTGTTATAAATAACCAGTCTGTTTATTTCACTTGCTGCAACATTTTATTTCTGAAGCTGTCCTTCTGTCCACACAGATAGCTGACTCAACTAGTATCCTGTGCCAGTCACATGAACTAGTGCCCCACCCCCTCAGCTCAAAAAAAAGGATGTCTGCAAAACTTGCAGGATGGTTCCTGAAAACAGTATCAGTCCAATCTGCACCCCCTTCATCTCAAGCAAAGAGCAAAAAAAAAAAGATCATTCTTTCTACTGGCACACCAACTAGATGGTCAGGAGCATGACATGCCCCCCCCCCCACTTCTTTCTGCAGCCACTTAGGTCTCATTTCCGTGCCTTGCCCTTACTCTCCTTCCTCATACTTTAGTTAAAAAAATATTTCCTCTTTTAAATTGCAGCAAACTGCTTGTAACAAATGTAGCAAACAGTTGCTACAGTTTATACTCTGTGCTACCCGCTCAAGTTTTAGTTTAGAAATTTGCTTTCTGCAAACATAACAGGCAGTTACTACAGTTCAGACCACACAGAGAGCACTTCAGCTCTCAGGTATGACTGCAAATGCAATACCAGATTTTAAAAGATGTTATGCATTAAAGAGCAATTGGGATAGGCTGATTACACCACACAACACTTTGCACCCAGGGAGTTTGCCCCTATCACCCCACCCCAAATATGCTACTGCCTCTATCTTTGTGTTGCTAGATAACCAGGCTATTTGTAATCTTTAATAATAATTTCTGCACTTTGTTCATTCATGCAACCAATGCATGTTAACATATCTCCTTTACCTTTCATTAGATATTTCAAATGCTGATTAATTAAGCTTAACTATCCAGACATAGTCACCCTACTCTCTTACAGGAAAGCCAAGATGTATTCCAATAGCACTGGATTCATAGCAGAGAGACAGAGGGAGGGAGTCTGCTATTCTGAAGCCTGGTAACAAATATCACTTTCATCAATCAGCATAAAAAATGAAATTAAATAGATTACTCTATTTTTGTTTTACTTGGATCGCTTGTCTGTGTACTTAATAAAGGATTTTCGACTGGAAGCAGACTGCCTACCTTGCTTGGGTTACTTTTGAATACTTAGTAATGCTATACAATTATATATTTTCTATTATTATTTTTTTGTTCTGCTTTGACTTAAGATGAGTTTAAGTTCGCTACTTCTGCTACTATTGTCTGATCTGATTAATATACAGTGATTAACTAGAAATATATGGACTGAAAATCTTCCACACAGAGAAGTTTCTTACACTGTTTTGAAATTAAATAGTTACTGATCTCAGTGGCTTTAATATATCTCCCAGTGTGCATCTTTTTACATTTTAATTGTACCAAATAACATTGCCCATGCATATATTTCCATGTATTTAAACAACTTCCTTCTGTCAGTGTTTTCATTGCATTTTGTGAATATTGCTATTTATCCTATTTTCAGTCAGTACCTGTGTCTTATTAACTTTGTATGCATTCCTATACTTAATGCATTCCTTACCAGAACCATTTTTATACAATATCGTTTACTGGTTTCCATCGCATGATCATTTATTTGCTTATTTTTCCCCAAACCTTCTTCATACCTCTCAATCTCTTAGAGCAAGTAACCTGGATAAAACCGTAAATAATAGGGATGGGGGGGGATTAACTTAGAAAGTTGAAAGAACAATGCATTTTGCATTAACATGGATTTTCTGAATAGTATGGAGTCTGAAACTCAAATGTCTGTCATTATTTTCTGACTTCAATCCTCAATGATTTTCCAGAAATCCAAAATTTTATGAGGAACCTACCAAAAATATGAGACAAAAAGCTGGACATTCTGCGAAAATCTGGACAGTTGAGAGGTGTGCATACAGTATAGCCCTACTTCAGTTTGATATAACCTTTTATTTTTAAATTAAATTTGAGATGAAACACATTATATTTATATTAAATAATAATTTTCTGTTACTTACTGATTCCAATGGTTTTAATGTATCCTTCAGAATGTAATTTACATTTTGATGTTATCATATCCTTTTCCATATAGACATTTATCATTTTTAAGTACTGCCTCACTCAATGTTCCCAGTGCATTTTTAATATAGAATCTTCCACTTTTTTGTTTAGAAAACAGGAAATGGCTTTGCAGGAAATATCTGTCTTGAGGTGTCCATAGTTTGCTTTTCTACATATGTTGAATGGTTGCTTGTTCCCTTGCCACTTCAGCTATTTGTTCATATTTTAACTGCTGCTCCATTTTTCTTTTGTCTCATTTTCAGCAGTTTGCATACCAGTTATATAGGTTCATAGAATGTTCCTAGGTTAATGGCCCTAGAGCCCTTACAAGCCTAGCAATATTTATCTGAGTTGTCCCAATTTTCAGTGGTTAGGTGAATGAAGTTAGCAGAGGTAAGGGTCTATGGTAGTTAATAATGACTTCCTTTGTCCAGAAGGGACATAAGTGTCACCCCCAAGAGTGAATTTGCAGTCACCCATCCATTGATTTTGAAGAGGGTCAAGGAGGGATTCTGTTTCATGTGAATTGGAAGCTTGTTCCCAGGCAGTCTCTGGGAGATGTATCCATCTTTCCAACATGATTTCTTCATATCAAAGGCTAGGTTAAGATCCCTGGAGCAAGTGACTCTCCTGCAGTTTGATTTATGAATGTGTAGTATTTCTATCAGGGCTGGGTCAGAGACTGTCCTGTAAACCAGGTACAGGTCACCCCTTGGCAACCTCTAGGAGACAGAATACAGTGAAAGGGCTTCAGATTTTTCCATGTAAGACGTATTTTGTGTACACTGTACTTTCTTGGTGAGAAACCTCTGTGGTCTCACCAATTGTTGCATGTGTCTGGTTAGGTATATGCAAAAGGGAGCATTGTACTCAATTATTCATCTGATGAGGGCTGAGTATAATGGAGTTATAACATCCTTCAATCTAGATGTGATGCCTTTACTTATAAGATGTACCACATAGAAGGAGTTCCTTTCTACTGTGGATACGTTGTGGTCAAAGTTCAGGTTGCAATCAACCTGAGTACGCAGATCACATACCACTGGGTGTACACTTGGGGGTGCTGTCTATAATGTAATTAGCAGGGATGCCAGCTTTCCAAAAGGGAATAATAATGCATTTTTTTTTGCATTTAGCTTTAATCCATGGCTTTGGCACCAGCCATTTGTCTACATTAAACCTGCCTGCAGTATATTAACTTCATTGGAAGACTCAGTGATTGCTCCCAATTTGCAATCTTCACAGGCTGTGCACACTTGCCTGGACTTCTGAGAAACAAATTCCAAACAGTAAGGGGCCCAGCACAGAACCTTGTGGTATACCACTGTTGACTGGTCTTTTGCTAGAGGTGAAGTCACTCACTTTGACAGTATGTATCCTGTCAGTGAGCCAATTGGTTATCCATCTGGTAAAGTAGGGGTTAATTCTCAATTGGGAGAGTTTCTCTAAAATACCTGAGTGAGGGATTGTGTCAAGACCATGACTAGGTCAAGATAGGTGGTATGCATCACTGTCTTTCCCTTGTCTTGGGCCTTGGTGACTTTCTCAAAGAAGTCAGCCATGTTTAACAGGCATGATCTGCCTTTAATGAACCCAGGCTATGTTGGGTCCAGAGTTTGGAGATTACCTATGTCCTTGTTAATAAGGTCCATAATGATTCTTTCCATGGGCTTGCGGATGAGGCTAGTCAAGATTATGGTCCTATAATTCCCAGGGTCAGTTAATGGTCCCTCTTTGTGCAGAGGGATTACTGTTGATTTTGCTGTCCTCCAATTCTACCAGAACATAGCCAGTTTTCAGGTTGTGATAAAACAGGATCCAAGTGGGTCTGTTAGGTCATGTTTTAAGTTGTTTAAAAGGCAAGCTGGGATGTTGGCTGGTCCCATTGATGCTGTGTTTTTGGCTTTGGAGACTACCGAGATGACCTGCTTTCTTGAGATAATAGGCTGAGGAATGGTGGCAAGTATACTTTGGGAAATGGCTGGAGAGGATGGGGAGGTGAAGTTTGCTCCAAGTCTGTCAGCTAGCAGTTTGGCTGTTACCTCCAGTTGAGTATGGGTAGTGCCAACCACAACCAATTCAGCTCATAGCTGGGTATTCCCTTTTTAGATTTCAGACACTGTTAAAGAATGCCTTGTAATTATCCTTAGCTAGGGAGGCTATTTTTATTTTGTTGAAACACAAACCAAACGAGCTAAGTGCTTTCGCCAGGTACTAAGCCCAGCGTCTTCAGAGTCATCTTCTGAAGAAGCTGGGCTGGCAAAAGCACTTAGTTCGTTTGGTTTGTGTTTCAATAAAGTAAGAGCAATTGACCACTGTGGTCTGTTTATTGCTGTTTTTTATTTTTGGTTATATGGTCCTTTGTGGACTGACAGTTTCTTATTTTTACTTTGTAATTAGCTTTAGAAGACCTGACAAGATCTCTAATCTGTTTGTTTAAGCTAGAGAGTGATCTCTTCCTCTGCTGAGCCATTTCGTGTTTTTAATCCAGTCAGGTACAGCTGATTCTATACAACTGTTTAAATGGTTATACAGGGCATTGGTATACACCTCTGCATAGGAGTCCATCTTATCTGCATTCAAGGGGGCTTTGAAACTTCTTATTCTTAAGTATATTTGAGCTTAATGGGGTATTAGGCCTTATAATTACAATGACTATGACTAATTTATGGTCCGATCTTACCAGGGAGGATATCACACAGAGGGTGCAATGCTCTCCCATGTTAGTCAGTACTATGTCCAGGACATTTGAGCCTCTTGTGGATGTACTGACTAGCTGTTCCAGAGGATTTGCATTGACAAAATCTAAGAACCTCTGAGCCAGCATGTTTGTAGTCATGTATACTTCCCAGTCGATGGTAGGATAATTAAAGTCATCCATGAGTAAGGTGTTGGGCTGTATGGCAAGTGACTACAGTAAGTCCAGGTATGCAGTATGTTTTTTTCTGTTTCATGGTGGGGGACCTATAGCTAGAAATGATGTGGTACAAGGCTTTGCCTATAGTTAGTTGGACATGGAGTAGTTCAAGACAGTCATACTGTCTGACCAGTCTTGAGGTGTACTTATCTTTAATGAAGACATATACATCTCCTTCTTTAGTTCTTTCATGCTCAGTTTGTGTGGAAGGCATTGTACTCCTGCATGGCCAGGGTGCTTTCTGCACCTTTGAGCCATGTCTTTGTGACTTCACAGATATAAGCATCTTCCAATGTAAAGAGTGCTTCCATGGAGTGCACTTTCTTGTTTAGACTCCTAGAATTAATCAGCAGTACTTTGAGTTTATCTAGAGAGGATTTTGTTACGTTGGGAGGGTGTTTATTTTGACGCTGTAAAAAAGGCACAGTATGGGTGGCTAATGCCTTTTTGCCAGTATCCAAAAGCCTAGAGGAGACAGATGCAGACTATCTCTGGCAAAGTAGCATGACCTGTCGACCATGTCTTCCCAGGCTGGCAGATATTGGATACCCTTGGATTGAGACCAGAAGCTAAGTCAATTGCTAAAGTCAATCAGTTTTTATTTGGATTGTGGCATCATCCTTGGAGAAGGTAGAATGCTGCTTAAGGGTAGGCTTATACCTGCCTGTGAGACATAATCTGAAAGTTCAGTCATGTCTGTGTTCATATAGTCCAGCGAGGTATGTCTCAAGTCATTCAGCTCCACATGGACTATGACAGAGATATACAGGTACTTGTGGGTGAGTGACTTGATGGATCCTAGCACCTGACAAGCAGCTAACTGTGACCTGCTCCTTATCCAGCCTGGTGAGGGGAACATCTTTGTGTCTCACAATGGAGTGACCTATGACCAATACATTAGGTTTTGTGGTGTTACACCTTATGAGCTTATTTGTTGAGAAACTGGTGTGTGTGTATGCTATTATGTATTATAGTTCTTTGCATTGTTGTGTGTGTAATTGTTTCCATTTGGGAGGCCTCTGACCTTTTGGTAAGTTACTAGTGAGTACTTCCACATATGTGGGTTTATGTGTTGAGTCCTTATTTAGTGTGGGAATTGTGTGTGTGTGTGTATGCTGACAACCTGTTTGGTATTCGATTTGTCCTTATGTGAGAATCTTGCCTTCAATTTCATAGTATAACTACATCTCTCACATAAAGTATTTGTTTCAGGAGTAAGTAGATGTCAGTATATATGAGACAATTGCTAGATTGCCTCAGGATGCCCGTGTCTATCACGCTGTCCAGAGAAGTGATGGGAAATTGCCCGTCCATGATAGCAGGTTCTTACTGTATGTTTTGTACGGTAGGGAATGGGTTAATTTGACAGGACTGTGCTGGTAGTGATGAGACAATAAGGAGGATCTATACTTTGTGTAGACTAAGTTTGATCAATAAGGCAACGTTGCTCAGTGTGCAACTGAGTTGCTCCTAGAGCAGCAGAAAAGCTTGGAAGGGTTTCACTGAGAATTGTTTATGGAATAAAATAAGCTTCTAGGATTTTACATATATACAGGGCACTGTTAACTGTTGCTGAGCGAAGACCAGCACTGCGTGAATGTAAGGCTTAAATATGAGCAAAGAAAAACAAATTTTAAACTAACTACTAATCAGGAAAGCACATAATAAGCCTTTCAGCAGCAATCCCCAACTCAGGCAGGTTAGATCATTTCTGCCACAGGGATGCAGAAAAATACCTTCAGCGGGATTCATTAAACAAAAATCTCCATGCAAGAACAGTGTAGCTGCTCCTGCATGGAATATGGCCATCAAGCGATCCAGGAAACAGCTGATCTGACGTGCACGAGCCGGCCAACACTGTTCCTGCATGGAAAGCCATGCAGAATGCTAATTACCTAATTTGCTGGTGAAAAACATGCAAATTAAGTGAATTAGTGATTCAGGAAGCAGGCAGGCACCCACGCAGGAACAGTGCTGGTTGCAGAAATATGTTCAGTTACTAACCGAGCACATTTCTGCAAATAACAAAATGGAGGCATGACAGCTCAAATAAAAGCATGTATTATAAACTTTAGGCATGCCAATGGCCAAATATATGGCCATTGGCATGGGAAAGTGTTTAATTTAATAAAAAAATCAAAGTTTTTTTTTGACTGATCTCAACCGTTTAAGTATAGGGCAGCGGCACACAAATGGGATTGTGCCGAAAGTAAAAACAATATATATATATATATATATATATATATATATATATATATATATATATATATTAAAACTCAATTTTAGGGGAAATCTCCATTTTGCCATTATAGTCAATAGCATGCAGAATCAAAACATTACCAGGGAACACTGGTTGTCAAGGGGAAAGGCTCCATGTCCGAGCAGTAACTATGGACTAAGGCAGTGGGGTATGCAAATGAGGGGAAATTTACTGAATCACAAAATATTCTAAGTCCACACATTGCACCTAGCTGTGTAGGTGCTAGAACAGGATAGTGTAGGCAGGAGGAGCAGCTAACATGAAATGGTGGTGTGTCATGCTTGCTGTAAGCACACTGGAGCTCCATTGCCTGGTTTGCGCTTAGCTAAGCACAGCTAAGCAAGGGGGTGTGTCTGAGGCTATAATGTCTTAGTCCATAAAATGAAGACAATGTTCGCATCCAGGGGAGGGCCATTTCTGCTAAAATCTGATGAAGTTGTTCAATCTCGCAGTTTATTCTTACACGTGGGTTCAGAGCCGAGCCATCAGCTCCAAGTCAGCCGCTTTACTAGCTAAAGATCTCAGAATAGCTCGAGGCCAGGGCCCTATCCCATGATGCTCTCTGTCCTACCCCAGATCTAGTTTGCCACTGCAACTGATCGCAAGGTCTATGGAGAGCTTGGGCCAGTAGAACTTTATTACTTTATCTTTTGACCTTTTTGGAAGTGTTTTCTCTTTAAAAATTGATTTTTAGATAGTGTATGTTCCTTTATAGAACTTTTGGGTGGTTAGCCTTTGTTTACGTTAATATATAACTCACATTATTTTGGAGCAGTTGCTCTTAGGCCTCTGGCCATTTTTTCTTTGTAAAATACAGAGCGTTGCATTTAAAATTACTATTTATTCTTTGTAAAATACAGAGTGTTAGATTTAAAATTACTATTATACCTAGTTGTACAAGGACCTGTCAACTCAGGTTTGTTTTTACTACCTTATCCCTCTTAAATGCAACACAGTGTTAAGTTGTGTCGGAGCACAGGTCATCAGCTCCAAGCCTTTCTGTGAGGGCATGGTCTCTGGCTCCGCAGTCTTTGGAGCCGGTCCCTGGTTTTGGAATCGGTGTCTGAAACTCTGAAGTCTCAAATCCTTCGATCTGTGGCATCTTCGGTTCCTTCAACCCATTCGTCGAGGACCCTTTCTGATGTGGATGTGGACCGGGTGGTGCAGAGGCTTCTAGAGAACCCTGCATTGGCTAAATTACTATTGGCTTCGTCCCAACTGGGTTCGAAGCCTGAGACTATCCCACTGGCTGTGACTACTCCTCCTCCGAGCCAAGCAGGGCCTTTGGAGCCAGAGGAGGAAGATCTGATGATTGTGGAGCCTTCGGAGCCAAGGCCTGTCTCAGTGCGTTTGGCTCCATCAACCCTGACTTCTTTGGTTCCATTGGAAGAGTCTCGGAGCTGACACTCTCTCATCGGCTCCGGGGGAGAGTCGAACCAATGCGTCGGTTCCAACCCTTCCTCTTGGGGCTTCAGTACAGATGAGCTCTGCTCCATCCTGTGGTTCAGAGCCCGCTGTCTCTGCGCCAGGGAGGTTGCTGTCTTCCTTGGAACTGGCTGCTTCTTCGGGTCAAAGCAGCGGTGCCTTCGATGCTATGAGGAGAGTTATGTCATCTAAGACACGCACATCATCAGGTCCCTCCTCTTTCTCCCCTAAAGTGCCATGTTCTGCCTCTACATCACAGGTTCCTGTCAAGCGTCAGGACCCAGAGCCTCAAGTACCCCCATTGTGTGACCCCTGCTCTACTTAGACTTCACCAGAAGCCCCCACTGATGAGGTTCCCAGAAAGAGATTATGCAGAGGAGGCATTTAGATTACCTTCAGGAATCGTTGACATCAGATACCGACTTGGAGGAATCAGAAGGGTCCCAACGGTCTCCCTCGGAGGATATCTCCTTTGTGGATATCCTGGAAGTCCTAAAGCAGAGGGGTGACTGGCAGTCCATTAGCCCTACTGAGGATGAGTCGGTGCTCCTGAAGGCCTTTGGGTCTCAACCTTCCACCTCCTGGATTACTCCACCCTTCGACGAACTGATGGATTTGGTCGCTCGAAGAGCATGGGAGTCTCCTGATTCTATGGAACCAGTCCCTCGGAGGTCTAATAAATTTATCACCTCCCCCCAAGACAAGATGTTTGTCACTAAGGGAGTCCCCGTTTATGCCATGGTGGTGGCAGCGGCCACCAAGAAAGAGATGTCAGAAACCTCTTCCACTGTCCATCCTCCTAATAGAGACTCTAGGACAATGCACAGGTATGGGAAATGCATCTTTAGTTCTGCGACATTTGCCATGGGATCGCTTAACTATTTGACCCATTTCACCTGTCTCCAATGAGATCTCCTCAAAGAGCTTGGAGATACTCTAAAGGGCGACACAGATGAAGATGTCTCTGATAAGGTGATGGCACAGCTTAACACCCTTAATTCTATTGTGAACTCGTCCATGCGGCTCATTTCCTATGCAGCCGATGGATCGAGTCAAGCAGCAGGTTCAGTGATAGCTCTGCGAAGACAGTCCTGGATGCGCTTATGTTCCTTTACAGAAGCCTTCAAGTCATCCTTTGTCAGCAACCCATTTGATGGCTCTTCCCTGTTTGGGCCCAAAGTCAAGGAGACTCTCACTAGGTGTGAGCAGGAGGGAAAGACTCCTTATCTGCAGTAGGAGTCCATTTTTCCACCCCTACTAGACCATACCCCAAAGGGCAGAAAGGTTGAAAAATGTGGTTCCAAAAGTCCCAAGGAGCTTTCCAGAACACATGTAGTGAACCCCCCTCCAGGAGCAGAGGAGGGGGCAATAACGGAAGACGCCACCCTGGCAGCAAAGGGGGTCCACAGAACCAGGGCGACAGGGATCACTTCCTTGGCAAGCCCTACCAGCGCTCCTGAGAGGAGGCCCGACTGTCCTGCTCTGGAGGCAGTTGGGAGTTGCTTGGCTTTGTATCCGGATGCCTGGCTAGGAATTACAACAGATTCGTGGGTACAAAGCATAGTTATCAGAGGATACATCATTCCATTCCTACGAAGTCCACCTGTCGGCACAAAAATCCCAGATGTTCCACCAAGTCTCAGTGATCAAGCAGCCATAGAAATCCAGAGGCTTCAGGAAAAGAGAGTCATCCAGCCAGTCCCAGCAGACCAGATAGGATCTGGAACTTACTCCAAATTCTTTTTAGTTCGAAAGAAGGCAGGGGACTGGAGGCCCATCTTGGATCTCAGAAGACGCAACAGATTTGTAAAGAAGGAGAAGTTCCAGATAGTCATGCTTCAGTCTATTCTTCCATTCCTCAGAGTGGGCAATTGGATGTGCTCCATAGATCTCAAGGATGCGTACTACCACATCAAAATGACCAGGCCATCCAGAGATCATCTGCATTTCCGACTGGGAGCCAGTCACTACCAATTCTGAGCACTGCCCTTTGGACTCACAACAGCCCCCAGAGTGTTTACCAAATGCAAGGCAGTGGTTACGGCTCACTTGAGGCATCTAGGATTCAGAGTGTTTCCATATCTGGATGATTGTCTCCTTACCACCACCTCCAGGCATCAACTAATTCTGTCCAGGGATCACACTCTCAATCTCTGCTCTCAGTTAGGCATCACTATCAATTTCAAAAAATCTGCGTTGTCACCATCGTAGCATATCTCCTTTATCGGAGCAAAACTAGACACTACCACCGCCATGATAAGATTACCCCTGGAGAGAATAGCCATTTTATGAACTCAGGTCTCAGACATTCTGCAGAGAAAAAAGGTACCGGCCCTTCAAGTACTGAAACCCCTAGGCACCATGGCAGCTACGCTCATAGCAGTTCCTCTGGGATGAATGCACATGAGGATTCTTCAATGGTTATTGTTCACCCAGTGGTCATACCAGCAACTTCTCATGTCATTCTTAAGCATGATTATGGACTCTTGCAAGAAGGATCTTCACTGGTGGTTGACCAGCCAACAGCTTACGATGGGTTGTCCATTTGTTCTCCCCCTGCCGTCAGCCACGGTGACCACCAACACTTCTCTGATAGGGGGGGGGGGGCTATTTCAGGGAAGTACTGCCCAAGGCACCTGGTCGGAGACAGAGTCACAGTTGCACATCAATGTTCTGGAGCTGAGAGCGGTGCTTTTGGCATTGCAGCACTTTACGACTCTCTGCCTCTAGGGATGATTGCCTTACAGACGGACAAAATGTCGGTAGTCTGGTGCATCAACAAACAAGGGGGAACTCGGTCTTACCCCCTGTGTCGAGAGGCCTTGAGAATTTGTCAATGGGCTGTGTCCACCGGGTGCTTTCTGATAGCAGCGCATATCCCAGGGAAATCCAATGTAATAGCGGACAAATTGAGCAGAGCCATTCTGCTACCTCACAAGTGGGCCCTCAAAAACAAAGTTGCGGAGAAGATTTTCCACAGATGGAGCCAGCCTTGCTGCGACCTGTTTGCATCCCCTATGAATGCCAAATGCAGAAGCTACTGTGCCCAGAATCCCCCACTGGGGGACAGCCCAAGGAACTCGCTTGTACATGATTGGCCCCTGGGACTCCTGTACACTTTTCCTCCTATTCCCCTGATTCCCAAGTTCTTACAGAAAGCCAAAGCCCTTGGTAGGATGGTAATCTTAATAGCCCCCGCTTTGGCCTCATCAGATTTGGTTCCCCTTCCTCCGACCCTACCAACTGGAGGAACCTTGGATTCTGGACCCAGTTCCAGACCTTCTGACACATTCGTCAGGGACCCTCCACCTCTCTCTTCGTTCCCTCAGACTGACAGCTTGGCTGCTCCAATTCCCTTCCTAGCCAGGTCACATGAGTTTTCTTCGGAGGTGCAACACATTCTTGTATCTTCCCATAAAGCTTCTACCAGAAAGTTATATGCTAGTAAATGGAAGCGTTTTGCCCTTTGGGCTTCTCGAAACGACGTTGATCCCTATGTGGCCCCTATTGCTAGTATTCTGGAATTTCTCTCTAAACTTTTTCAAGAAGGTGCTGCGGCTGCCACAATTAGAGTCCAATTGGCTGTCATCTCGAATTTTCATCTTGGAGCTGAGGGTTCTAGCTTAATGTCGCACAGATTATGTCGGGCCTTCTTTAAAGGCACCATTCATCTCAGGCCTCCTGTTAGACAGTGCTTTACTCCCTGGAATCTAAATTTTGTACTTTCCTGGATTATATTTCCTCCCTTTGAACATGCATCATCCTGTCAATTGAAGTTCCTATCCTGGATGACTATTTTCTTGGTAGCCATTACCTCAGCATGCAGGGTATCTGAGCTTCAAGCCCTTTCTGTCAAACCACCATATTTGGTGTTTCATCCAGACAGGCTTTCACTGAGGACTAATCCTTCATTCTTGCTAAAAGTGTGCTCTGAAACCAATCTGAACCAAACTATTGAGCTTCCAACCTTTTTCTGTAATCATTCTAATCAGTTGGAATACATGTTGCATAAACTTGATGTCCACAGACAACTGAGATACTATTTGGACAGGACAAAGGAATGTAGAAGATCTGACCAACTTTTTGTATCTTATGCTGATGCCAAGAAAGGATTATCAGTTTCTAAAGTTATCCTTTCCAAGTGGTTAACTGACTGCATTAAATGTATATACTCCTCAGCCAACCAAACATTAGAATATGGTGTGAAGGCCCATTCAACTAGAGCTGTCCCCACGTCTCTGGCTTATATGGCTCATTTACCTTTGGATACTATATGTGCAGCTGCCACTTGGTCTAAGCCTCATACCATTATCAGTCATTACAAAGTGGACAAGGCCTCCAGGGGCAGGGCTTCCTTTAGTTCCACTATCCTCAGGAATATACTCCTGTGAGCCACCCAGGATTAGGGTGCTTGGGATGCTACCCACGTGTAAGAATAAACGGCGAGATTGACAACTTCACATAAAGAAGTTATGTACTTACCATAACGTTCCATGTGAGTTGTTCATCTCGCATTTATTCTTACATTCCCACCCACCATCTCCCTCCAGGGTCTCGAAGAATGGGTAGACTTGGGGTCTGGTAGTCTCTTCTGGGATTCTTACTTTGGCTGGAGTACGTCTGAGTTATTTTTTATTGTTGCTGAGTTCAGCAAACTAGATCTGGGGTAGGATAGAGAGCATCATGAGATAGGGGCCTGGCCTTGAGCTATTCTGAGATCTTTAGCTAGCAAAGCAGCCAACTCAGAGCCAATGGCTCTGCTCCAAACTCATGTGTAAGAATAAAGGTGAGATGAACAACTCACATGGAATGTTATGGTAAGTACATAACTTCTGTTTTTACCTTAGCTGAATAGGTGTGCGTGGCATGCACTGGGACTTAAAACAAAATAAAATGGAAATAGCAGCACTGTTTACATTTAGGCAGTGGGTTTGTGCACCCTGCATCGGGGCTTAAAAGGGGCAGAAATGGGAAGGGAGAAAAGAAAAAAAAGGGAAATAGCAAAATACAGGCACTCAAATACAAGTAAAATAGCTGGCAGGTGGAATGTTTCAAAGTCAGCCAATCACACAGGCAGCATCTGCGCCACACCACTATAAACTATGCAAACACCTTCCAGTCTGGTTTTTCCCACAAACTCTGCACCATAGGTGTACACATACGTGTGAATTTTAACCAACAAAACTAGCAAAAAATGTTAAAGGCTGCTGTCACTTTGATCTATTAGTATGTGCAAGAGGCCGAGAGGACTGAGGAGAATAATGCTGACAACCGACTCAGACCGAGGAGGAGGAGAAGAGTGTTCAGACCCAGGGTAACCTACCAGTGACTACATGATCTGGAGATAGTAGAGTGCTATAGGGTGGACAAGAACATACTTCAGCAACTCATTGAGCTGTGCCAGCCTCACCTCAGACCCAGAACCAACAGAGGGGAACCCATCCCAGTGGATACCAAGCTATGTGTAGCCTGAAGAATACTAGCTACAGGTACTTTCCAAAGACCAACTAGGGGTATCATGGGGGTCTCACAGGCATCTGCGTCCAGGATACTTCACCAGTTCCTGGATGCCATGCAACCACATGTCACTGATCACATTTACTTCCCCACCACCCATGAGGAGAGGACCAGCAATATGCGTCTCTTCCACCATGTAACAGAATACCTGGAGGTACTGGGTGCCATAGACTGCACGCACATCCACATCAAAGCACCACCCAGTGACCAGGGTATGGTCTACCTAAACTGCAAGGGGTTCCACTCCATCAACTGCCAGGTCATGTGCGATGCCCAGGGTATTATCATGAATGTTTGTGCTGGCAGCCCTGGAAGCTATCACTACTCCCACATCTGGTATTCATCACAGCTGTACCAGGCATTTGCCAGGGGGGACATCTCATATGGCCACCTGGTGGGGGATGCTGGCTATGCACTGGAGCCCCGGCTAATGATACCCATCAGAAATGCACACACACCCACACAAGAACACCATAATGAGGCACACGCACAAACCAGGATCATTATAGTGTGTGTGTTTGGGATGCTCAAGTCATGGTTCCGCTGCCTTGACATATCTGGTGGAGCCTTGCAGTACTCTCCAGCCACATGTGCACACATGGTCATAGTATGTACCATGCTACACAATATGAACCTGCAGAAACAGCTGCAGCAGGAACAAAATGGTGAAGGGCCACACAGCCCCCCAACATTGCCAAGGTCTACACAGGCGCAGAGGGACACGGAGGAGGAACATCCTGAGCCTGCCCCCTGCAGGCAGTTGGAGGCATGCCCAGTGTGCCCTGGCCTTGGCAAAGAGGCAAAGCATAGGTTCATAGGTTGGTACTAAGCTATCGGCCCTAGGGCCTATACAAGCCTAGCCATAACAATTCCCTGGATATTTCTTCCCACAATATTTACTTCTCTGGACCCCTGTCTAGCAGGGTGACTGACATGATCCCCGGGGTGAATTTCCTATCTCCCATCCAGTCATCAAGGTTCCTTTTGAAGAGGGCCAATGAGGCGCTCTGCTTGACATGTATGGGCAGTCTATTCCAGAGCATGTTTTGTTCATTGTGATGACAAGATTTAGATCCCTGGAGTGTGTGGCTCTGAGGGATTGGGATTTCTTTAAGTGGAGCATGTCCAACAGCTCAGGGTTTGACATGGCCCTGTATGTTAAGCAGAGATCGCCTCTGAGTAGACGATATGCCACAGAGTATAGCTGGAGTTTTTTTAGATGGTCAGCATATGGCATCTGCTTTAGGCCTGTGATTCTTTTAGTGAGGTATTTCTGTGGCCTTTCCAGCTGTTGCAGATGTCTTGTGAGGTACATACCAAATGGGGCATTATACTCTATAATGGGTCTAATGAGGGATGAGTACAGTGGGACAATGACCTCCTTTTTTCTGGATGAAAAGCCCTTAGTGATGAGGTGTGCCACATAGAAGGATTTCCTGACTGTTGTGGCGATGTTGTTATTGAAAGTGAGACCACTGTCCACCTGTGTCCCTAAGTCTCTCATCACACTTTCAATGTTTAGTGTACTGCCACCTATGTGGTAATTCATGGGTACATGTTTTTTTCCAAAGGGGATAACTATACATTTCTTGGCATTAAGCTTGAGCCCATGGCTCTGGCACCAGACATCTGTTTCCATAAGGCCCTTTTGTAGAATATCCACATCATTTGGGGATTCAGTAATGGCTCCCAGTTTGCAGTCATCTGCGAACTTTGCTAGCCAGAGTCCCTTAGTGTTGGCCTGTACTTCAGAGAAGTAGATGCCAAACATGAGTGGTCCCAGGACTGAACCCTGAGATACTCCACTTGCCACTTGTCTGGAGCTGTATTTGGAGTAGGCTACTTTTACAGTCTGGGTTCTGTCAGTAAGCCAGTTGGCAACCCATCGAGTGACATAGGGATTTATGCCCAGCTTAGTAAATTTATCTATGATTCCAGAGTGGGGGATGGTGTTGAAGGCTTTGGCGAGGTCCAGATAGGCTGTGTGGACTGCCATACCCTCGTCCACAGCTATGGAGACTAATTTGAAGAAGTCAGTCAGATTCAGGAGACAAGATCGGCTCTTCACAAACCCAAACTGGGTGGGGTCCAGTGTTTGAAGGTTGCCAATGTCTTTGTTTATAAGTTCATTGATAATGCATTCCATGCCCTTGCAGATCAGGCTTGTCAGACTGATGGGACAGTAGTTCCCAGGATCCAAGTTGGATCCCCCCTTGTGGAGTGGGATAACTGTAGCTGTGTGCCACTCAGTGGGCATGAAGCCTGAGGTGAGGCTATGATTAAACATGACACTTAGGTGAGGTGCCAGTTCAATTTGTAGTTCATGTAGTACACAGCCTGGGATGTCATCAGGTCCCATGGATGCTGTATTATTAGCTTTGGAGAGTGCGGTTTCTACCTGTGTGGCCGTGATTACCGGAATTTGGCAATCTTTTGGTATTGAGATGGGCCCTTTAAGGGGTGAGAGGGGGGTGAAGTTGGCACTAAATCAATCTGCCAGGATATTGGCAATATCCTTGGGATCAGTATATTTAATGCCATTCTGTTGTAGCTCAGAGCAGATCTGAGCATTGCCGTTTAGATTCTTGACATAACTATAGAATGCTTTGTGGTTGTCTTTGGAATCTTTGGCAATTTTATTTTCGTAACTAGCTTTTGAGGATTTTATGAGGGATCTCAGCTTCTTACTGAGGCTGGTGAGGGAGTTTTTTTGCATCCTGGGTTTTTCATCTTTTTTGCAACAGTTTCTTCCTTCTGATGTATAGTTTGTTTATAGCAGGGGACCACCAGATTGGCTTCCTTTTTTTGGAGAAGAGCATCTTGGTTCTATTTGGGATGGCACGATTCATGCACGAGTGGATGTGCTCATACAGTGCCTTAGTGTAGGATTCTGCAGTCGAACTTTCAGATCCCGTCTGCATGGGTGCCGTGAAGTTTGTCACTTCTGACTTCAGTAGCATGAAGTTGGCTTTGGAGAAGTTTTTTTAAGGAGGTTTCCTTACTGGGGGGTGGGGGTGGGATGTGGATGTCAAGGGTGATTTGCTTATGGTCAGACCTGATCAATGAGGGAGTGACCACTGGTGTGGAGCATCTATCTCCCATGTTGGTAATAACCAGGTCTAGGATATTGGAGCCCCTTGTGGGACAATGGATTAGTAGATCCAGGGGGTTGGAATTTATGAATTCCAAGAACTGTTGGGAAAAGGAGTTGGAACCTGAGTAGTTTTCCCAGTTAATGGCAGGGTAGTTGAAATCACCCAGTATTAGGGTGTTTGGTTGTATCTTAATATTTTCCAGTATGTTTAGAAAGGCGTAGTGAAAATCTTGGGACATGGTGAGGGATCTGTAGCAAGCTACAATTTGGATTGCAGTCTTACCTAGTGTTAGTTGCACCTAGAGAATTTCAGATGCATTGTGTTGGGCAACTAGCCTGGAGGTGTGAATATCCTTGGTGAATATGGACACTCATCCACCTTTAGTGTTTTGGTCTTAGTTTTGTGGCCAAAAGGTGTGGTAAGAGTTGTAGTCTGGTATTGCAGGGGTGCTCTCTGGAGCCTTGAACCAGGTCTCAGTTACTGCACAGATATTGATGTTCTCCATTTTTAGGAGTGCCTTGAGAGAGAGAGTGCATTTTGAGGTTTAGACTTCTAGCATTGAGTAGCATTACCTTTAGATTTTGCATGCTTGTATCTGTTATGGTGGTGGTTTTATCCTTTTAACCTTGCCTAAAAAAGCATTATAGAAGTGGCAAGAGCTTTAGCCAGTAACCTGAATCCCAGGGGTGACAGGTGCAGACCATCTCTGGCAAAACATCGTGGTTTGTCGATCATGTCTTCCCAGGCAGACAGATACTGGATCCCCTTTGAATGACACCAGAAGCTTAGTCTATTGTTGAAGTCAAGAATTTTGTCCTTATACTGTGGTATCATTCTGGGTGAAGGCAAGATGCTACTCAGGGCTAGTGTCATACCTGCCTGGGCCACATGATCCAAGAGCTCTTCCATGTCTCTTTTCATGTAGTCCAGGGAGGTACGTCTCAACTCATTTGCTCCAGCATGGCCCATGCCTCACCCACAGTGTCTTACGGGGTCCATAACACCAACATAACACAGTCAACAAAATGCAAGAAAGGCCATGCTGATAACTGCTAGAAGCAGACTTGCTAGTCTTAGAGAGCCAGAAATCTGTAAAAAGCCATGAATAATGGGGTGATAAAGGTCCAAAGAGAAGGACAACTTTGAAATACTGCTCTAATAATTTTAGAAAGTTGATGGAATGATTGTATTAGCATGGAATATCTGAAGAGTATGAAGTCTGTACCAAATCAGCTCTTTCTTGAAAGACAGGAAGACTGAAACTTAAATGGCTATCATCATAGGTGCCGGAACCATAGAGCGAGGGGGGAGGGGTGCCCCCACACGTTTGCAGCAGATCCAGCCACTACATGGCCCATCTGATCTTTGTTTTTTTAAGTTTTCGCGGCTGGAGCTGACATCATCACGTAAGCAATTATGTCAGCTCCCTCAGGGATTCCAGCCTTTGTGATTACATCAGCTCCCTCTACCAGCCTGTCAGAATTGAGCTGAAAGAGCTCACGCATTTCTGGCTGGCCAGCTCAAATGCAAGTGGGAGGGATGTACAGGCTGCTGCAGGGATTAACAGAGTGACGCAGATGAGTGCTGCAGGGATTTGGCTGAAATGAAGAACGAGATTCAAGGCGACATGAAGAACATGTTTCAGGAGCGACATGGACGAGTGCTGCAGGGATTCATGGTGAAATGAAGAGAATACAGGGCGAGTTCTGTCAGTGGGGAATGAAGTAAGGTAAGTGTGTGTGTGTGTGTGCGTGTGCATGCTTGGGCTAGATTAACAATTAGCATTAGGTAAGAAGACAGATTTGCTGTATGTACAGATGTGTGTAGGTTAGACTTAAAGTTATTGTCATTTAAGGATTAGATTTACTGTATGGGCTAGACTACATTGGTTAAAGTAAAAGTAAGGTATTTAGTGGTGTGTGTGTGTGTGTGTGTGTGTGTGTGTGTGTGTGCACGTGCACGTATGTGTGTGCATGTGTGTGAATGCTTATGGAACTCATTCTATTAAATACGCCTTCATATGGAATATGTGTACAGGCAGAAGAATCAGTAATACTTTTGTTCACAATACCAGAAGGAATCATCCTGTAACACTGTCACCATATGTTTTTGTATTGTACTTTTATTTACTAATGACTCAAATGTCAATGTGAAGCAGTATTAATTTATTTCTGAGTCTAGTGTGCATCTTCTCCTTTATAAGATGAAAGGTGGCAAAGCAGTTAATTTCTCCAAGCTGCAACATTTTAACTTAGGTAAGCCTTATGCTGCAGCAGGTACTTAGAGTAAAATCTCTTGATTTAGGATTATGGTCTGTCTTGGTACATCTAAGAAGATGGCAGTCCTGGTAGTTCCCTTTGCCCATGACACAGCTGTATTACTATGACAGTCATATGGTATTTGCAAGCATATTTTTCCAGAATACTTTTTATCAAAGTTATACAAAAGACAACAGACCAACTATATCACAAAAATATACAGAACGTTTATAACTTGAGAATATCTAATAACAATTGCACCCAACTTCAAACAGCAAAATAAAAAAATAGCTATGAACACTATCGACCAAAGGACACATAAGAAAACTAATGAATTCTTTGAAAAGCATAAATCATATGTAAATAAACTTATCTTACATGAGTATTAAAAATGGCCTCCCAATTCTTTTACATGAAGAAAGGAAAATAATTAATACAAGAAAAAATATTCTCTTAAAAAGTGTGTTTATGTTTGTATTTTGTGCAGTATAACAAAGGTGAGAAATAATCCATTAATAAAGTTATTGAAAACCAGCATCTTGAAATGAATTATTTACATTTGTGAATCTTATAAGCTACGGTTGTATGAATATGAAAGATATAGTTAGCTATCTAAAAAATTAAAGAAGGACTTTAAGCATCTTTTTTCAACTTTTGAAACAAGTTTTATTATTTTTTTTTTTTTTACTTTTGTTGGGATATGTTTGAATTTTGTAAAATTTTAAATGTTTCATTGTTATTTCCATAAAACAGACAATGCTGTAAATAGTACAAATCAGAAACATACTTAGCATAACAGTACACTGAAACACGTTATTCCTCCAGTTTTTTTGTGCTAAGAGTTGAGAGCTATAGTGAGAACTGTATTTGTATTCCCCCAGGTTTCTTTGTGCTAAGAGTTGAGAGCTATAGTGAGAACTGAATTTGTATTCTCCCAGTTATTTGTGCTTAGAGTTGAGAGCTATAGTGAGAACTGAATTTGTATTCCCCCATGTTTCTTTGTGCTAAGAGTCGAGAGCTGAATTTGTATTCCCCCAGTTTTCTTGTGCTAGAAGTTGAGAGCTATAGTGAGAACTGAATTTGTATTCCTCAGGTTTCTTTGTGCTAAGAGTTGAGAGCTGAATTTGTATTCCCTCAGTTTTCTTGTGCTAGGAGTTGAGAGCTATAGTGAGAACTGAATTTGTATTCCCCCAGGTTTCTTTGTGGTAAGAGTTGAGAGCTGTGGTGAGAATTGACAAATGAATTCACTAAATAATAGACAGTAAGTTTCAGTCTTCCTATTTTTTCAGAAAGCTGCTGATTTAGCATAGTGGTGTGCTACTCTGACTGTAGTACATAGAGTCCTGGGTTCAAGACTTATTAGTGAAATGCATGGTGGTAACACAACATTTTATTCTAGCAACTTTACAAAATTATACAAACAATGTTTAAAATGTGTCCCTGTTTTTATTACCTTTTGCGCCCCCCCCAAAAAAAAATGAAATTGAAAATAAGTGCGAGAAGCTGTGCAAGATGCCTATGGCTTACACTGCTGTCATTCTATTTATAGTGTGGGTGTGGAAGTAGACTTTTATGATGGGAATGTTCTGAATTGGGCAGTTTTGTCATTATTGGTTCATACATGTTGTTTCATTGCTTACTAGAAGACTGTTTCAAACTACAAATTTAAAACACATTCAAACAAGTGGTGCTGTATTATACAAGGAATATAATTTAATACAATCAGAAAGGTGAATCAAAAAATGTATACATGTGTATGCTTGCTCACGGGATGCAAGAGACCAAAATAGGGGAAGAGACCAGTCACCAATGGTGTCCCTCAGGGTTCAGTGCTGAGCCTTTTTCTGTTTGGCAAATACATCTCAAAAGTAAAAGGAAATACCAAAGGGCTTTGGCCGACTTTTTGAGATGACTGCAAGCTAGGAGCAGTTATTGAATCCCCAAATGACTTAACCATCATGCAGGAAGGTTTGTCCCAAACAATAACTTGTGCCAGAATCATGAATTGAAGCTAAACTCCAAGAGATATATTATCATATCCATTGGGACGTCATCTACTCCAGGGAGCTGCCAACTTGACATGTATCTGTCCAGACCCATGCAACAATTGGAATATCCACAGAGATACCTTACTAAAAGGATACAAGTCCTAATCAATAGGTCTTGCATGGACCATCTCACAGATGTATCGCTATACTCAGTATCCTACAGAGTGCTTAGTGGTGACATGTGGCATGCAAGGCATCCTCTGACCTAATACAGATGGACCTACTGAACATCAGCAAGTCAAATGGCATCAGAAATACTCAGTCCAGGTATCTAAACTGAATATTGTGGAGAGATGGATATAAATCACAGAGTCAGAGGCTACCACTGTTCCAGAACAGACTATCCATTCAAGTAAAACAAAGATCATCCCTGTCCATATTCAAATGCAACATGGATCTAAGGATGGGTAATAGAAAATGTACTGCAGGATTGCCCCTCATGCCACTAATGGATACAGGCAGTTCCTAAATAATGCATCCCTTACATGGGTCCCCTCAAATTATCTATAGTATGATCACATTTATTCTCACTAGGGCTAATATACAATTAACAACCATGGGATAGTAAGACCAATCAGGAAATGTTAATTCAAGCACCCAAAGGGAAAATGGCTAAGCTTAAAATGTCCTTCAAGTGAACCTATATTGTGGTAGTAAATAGTTTTAAAAAATTGCCCTTTTTAGATCAGTAAGTGCCCATCTCACCCTCCGCCCCCCCCCCAGTCTTCAATAGCTTCCAGTGCCTATGGCTATCATTTACTGAATTCAGTTCTCACTATAGCTGTCAACCTCTTAGCACAAAACACCTGAACAAAGCCAATAATGGGGGAATACAGCCCCCAAACATATTCAGTGAATTCAGTTCTCACCATAGCTCTCAACTTCTTAGCACAAAAAAACCTGCACAAATGGGGGAATACAGACCCCAAAACAGGGATAAATTTCAAATATTGATCTTATAAACTTAGAAAATTGCTAGAATAAAATGTTTTGTGTTGCCATGTGCATTCTGAAGTATATGAAGTCTGAAATTCCAATGTCTGAAAATCCAGAAAACCACAGATTTTATGAGGAACAGAACAAAACTATGAGGCAAAAATCTGAATGCTTTTCACAAGTGGTGGTGGGTAGAGAATTCAGGTTCTTGCTACCTGTATCCAAGGTTGAGGGTTTGAACCTGGGTTTCTGTCTAGCCTCCAGTTATAGTTAACTGGGGGCATTTTTTATCCTTTGAACCTTGCCTAAAAAAGGCACTGTAGGGGTAGCAAGAGCTTTAGCCAGTAACCTGAATCCCAGGGGTGACAGGTGCAGACCATCTCTGGCAAAGCATCGTGGTTTGTCGATAATGTCTTCCCAGGCAGACAGATACTGGATCCCCTTTGAATGACACTAGAAGCTTAGCCAATTGTTGAAGTCAATCATTTTGTCCTTATACTGTGGTATCATTCTGGGCGAAGGCAGGATGCTACTCAGGGCTAGGGTCATACCTGCCTGGGCCACATGATCCAAGAGCTCTACCATGTCTATTTTCATGTAGTCCAGTAGTCCAGGGAGGTATGTCTCAAGTCATTCACTCCAGCATGGACAATGACAGAGTCGTATTTGTACTTGTGGAGTGAATTGAGTGCATGCGTTATGTGGCGGATCCTGGCATCCGACAGGCAGCTGACTGTAATTTTCTCCTTGTTCAGCCTGGTGAGTGGGACATCAGTGTGCCTGACTATAGAGTCACCTATGACTAAAGTGTCGGGTACATTGTCTTGCCTTAGGGGCTGCTGTTGGGTGGCACACTGGTGTTGTGAGCTATATGTCACTTTGGTTGTGACTGGTGTTTGTTTGCGTTTCAGCTTCGGAGATTCTTGTTGCTTGGGCCGGTTAATGTTAAGGGCCTTCGCATATGTGGGTTTAGTGTTGCTATGTGTGGGTGTTGATGGTGTGGGTTTTGAAAGGCTATGAGTTGCTTGAGGTGTAGTGCAGGTGTTAACCTTCTCCTCTTGACTGCCTAGCAAAATCTTGGCCGGAGAGAGCTTTGCTTCCAGTTTGGCTATCTAAGTGCATCTCTCACAGGTTGTAGTTTTGGGTGGTAGGAGGAGAGGATTGTCTGTGTACATGAGGCAGTTGCCGCATTGCCCCAGTATGCCCAGATTCACCAGGTGGACAGGAGAAATCACCGGAAGCTGACCCTTTGATATGCCTGTTTAGGTGCTTTTTTTGTAAAGTTTAAGATCTGTTTTCCCTTACCTTTGCAAGGTACTTTGCAATTATAGGCTGTTTAGTGCCTACGATTAATTTCTCCTTATTAACAAGGAGACTTGAATGCTTGTATCAGTTTCAGGCTTCCTAGTGCTTTCCAGCAGGTTCTAGAGCAAGTGCTAGTCACAGGGGTTCAGATTTTAGTGCTACTACTGAGAAACCAGCTATTCTAAGGGAAAATTTGAAGAGCAGACTTTCTGGCACCTGGAATAGTTTAACTGTAGCCTTGCAGTGCTGCACGATGCGTACAATGTGCAAACACATGCGTTTTTAAGCCAGAAAGTTGAAAGGGATAGAAATCAGCCCAAAAAGGCTAATAAAAGTACAATTTCAGAGCTGGAAACCACTCCTCTAGCGTTACATAGGCAGTACAATGCTCACCACTCCCACTGGTAAGCAAGTTTTGGAGCCCAAGTGTAACAAGACCACTCGAACTACCTACAACATGTTGCCCTACAAGTAAAAGATAGAATGTAATACAGTGCAACTAACTGCTTAAAGCAGCAGTAGACAGTACAGTTTTTTTTCTCTGAATGCCTGGCTAAAACATTTTCTGTTTCTTGCATCCTTCTGTTATTTGTCTATATATTCTAGCAGGGAACCATTTAGCTTGAATTCTCAAAGTGCATTTGGTCAATCCTTCTATCTAAGGTGATTGAAGAGTTTCCCCTCAGTTGACATTACCATCTGCTTTTCTCACTTCTGCTCTCCCAACATATTTTCACAGTTGCTCATCCATTTACTTTAGTTTTTCTCTTCTTTATTGACCTTCTGGATGTCATAGACACTTCAGCTACCAGTTTCTGTTAATTTATAGTAGTTTGCAGGCCTTGGCTGTTTTAAACTATTTTCTGCCAAGAGATCTGTTTTAGCTGCTTACACTGCTGCTACCATCCTGGAAATCCCATTTATTTTCTTTTGTTAACCATCTAACTGAACTGGTCCAAGGACCCTTTTCCACCTTGAAATACAACAAATAAAACAGATGTTAGAATATAGAAATTGTAGTACAGTTTATTTTATTTATCCTTTGTTAACTGGGTTAGTCCCACTAGGTTAGCAGCCTCTTTTCAGGGGTGGCCCAAGGTCGTATTTATACTACTAGGGGAAATTTGGCCAGGGCTGTGAGGAACTTCCTCTACTCTTTTTCATAGGTACCGTGGGATCTTTTACATCCACGTGAGCTACCACCAACTCACGCACAAGTATAAGAATATAACAAACAGCAGGCTATAAGCATCACTAACAGACACCAGAACGTGAATATTGTTACAAGTCCAAAGAAGACAAGTAGCAGAAAAGAAGCATCACTGATGTATAGCAACAATGTAAGATGCACCAGTTTTTCATGGCATGCATGTACAATATATTAGCAATACCAGGAAAAGAGTGACCCCATGGGGATATTAGCTTCTGCAAAGTGCAATGCAGGAAGAGGTATAGCAATGGGAATTCTGACAGCTTATAGCAGTGTACACTACATGTTCTTATAGCTGAGACGTGGAAATATGGAGTATATTATTTCAATGTTGAACTTTTGTCAATATGTGTGTGGGCCTGATCTCAAGAAGGTGGACCTGACCCAGTCCTTAGAATTAGAAATGGTTATATGTATCTGCATGAGGAGGATAAGATGACTAGAAGCTAGAATTTAATTTCATGCAGCACTTAAACAGAGAAATTAATTATATGTTTAATTTGGAATTAATTTTATTTATTTATTTATTTGACATTTTTAACAGGGTTGGTCTGACTGGGCAGGTGCCCATTTTCAGCAGAGACCCTAGGAGAAAAGCTCCATAAGATACATAACACAAGTACATTTTAAATGTAAAATCACAATATAGTTAAATAGTAAACACTTGCTATTACAATACATCCATGGTAAAAATAGCCAAAAATAACACACAGTATAATGTAACCTATACACAGTTCAAGTAGATTTCCATACAGATTTGGGGCATCAACAAAGAGATGTAAGGCATCCTGTTATGTTTGGTCATAGTAAACAGAGATAATATACAGTAAGGTGGTAGGCTCAGGAAGTTTTGTGTTAAACTAAGCCACTGTACAGATTTTTGCTGGTGGCTGCTGGTTTAGTAATTATACTAAATTATATAAAATAAGTATACGTCTGCATTACATACAGAAAAAAATTAGAATACATTTTAACTGTATTTGCTGAGGTCTACAAAAAAACTGCTTTTACTATATTCTGCATTAATATATTATGAAGACAGGTTAATTTAGTGCCTAACATCTGGAAATATTATGCTCCTGTATTTTTTATATTATAAAAGGTATATGATTGAAATTGCTGTGATTTTGTCAGCATATTATAATGTGTGAGAACTGATTATGTACAGGTTCATAAGCAGTTATTAGCCATGCAGTCCAGATTACCAGTAAGGAACCTTGCCCAAATTCCCAATTGCTCCAAAGCAGAGTCTGGTTAAGTGACGTTCTCAAGGCCACACAGCAGCAAATGAAGGTGGTAAGATTCAAACTCTGAACCCTAGGAACCCTAGGAACAGGAAGTAGCTCATTACTAAAGTTAGAGCTTTAATGCACCGCTCTTACTGAAAGGAATGGATTGGTATGTATGGTGAAAATGATCTCTCAGTCATGCTGATTGCACTTCATGGATCAAAAAGATGTTGAATGTATCTTGCAAATAGGTATGACTAAAGACATGATTTAATTTTCCTCCCTGATGGTTATTCTGATGGGTGCCCAAGGTGATGTTTTGGCTGAAGCAGTGACATAGTACAAAAGATAAGGAATGTAAAACAGATGAAGTTTGAGTGCACAAACAATGCGTTTGATTACACTTAGAAGGGGCTTGAAATGTGTTATCAAAGAAGTATACCAGACACTGGATGTTTTCAGGAACTATATATCCTTAAAGAACGATATTAGGGTTTCTTCATCCTCTTTTAGTTACTGTGGTAGGTGGTCATAGTGGAGTTTTGGTCAAAGATACAACTGGTGCAAATTTTAAAAGATAGAATGTTTGAATGCACAAGACATTATGAAGGGGTGTGGTGTATTAGTTATGATGCTGCCTTCCAGGCTGAGTGCTAAATCAAGAAAGTAAGAAAGAATATAATAGTTTATATGATATACAACTAGATAAAAAAGGTAAATAGGTCTTTGAGCAGGAGTGTATTTAGCTTCAGTGAAATGTCATGGGATAATGAAATGGGTATTAATTTCTGATAGCTGATTAATGGTTCTGGGAGAGAGGACTGAAAGTACTGCATTGTAAATAAAAGATACAGCATAAAAGTAATAAAATGAGTTTAAGTAAGCAAGTATAATAATTATGGAAACTGATATTAAGTGTGTGGGGCTTATAAAATAATTCTAGAATTTCCAGTTAGGGTAGCTGTAAAGGGATTGGATCAGTTAAATAAGTGTCGGGCATCATTGTACTCAATTGACAATCATTGGTCTGATGAGTATGAAGAGAGGATGATGATGATTGATCTAGATGAGAATCCCTTCATGATAAGGATCTAGATGAGAATCCCTTAATAACTTTAGCTAACCTGGTTAAGCTGAACCTTTTACTTACATCAACCCAATGACAGACCCTGATAACTTCTTCTGTGCTCAGTGGATTGCCATGTTTTTTTGGTAACCAGTGGGGTTTGTTTTTTTGGGTTTTATGACTATATTTTTTTTGCATTTTTGCGCATTTTGGCAGGCTGGCACCACCTATCCGTTCCTTGAGACCCTTCTCCCTGGATATCTGTGTCCGGTGTGTTTTTTTCTATTTTCTTGGCTTCCAGTCATAGTCATCTTAAAACTTTGTCATGTTAACTCTCCTGTGTTTGCTTGTTTGGTGCAAATTCCCCTCCCTATTATGTCTAGGGTCCATATTATGATCCTCCATCCATTCCAGATAAGGCTGTCTTTGTCTAGCTAATGAATGTTTTTCAGGGGGGAGGCAGGAGGCACCACTTGTGAAGCCAGTAGTGGCCAGTGCGCCCACCCCTGGGTAATGATCCAGAGGTAAGACTTTGATTAAACAGCTGGTCCTAGCTGTGGGTTAATTCCTCATTGAGTTCATGGAGCGATATGCTTTCAACTCAGATGAGAATAGTATTGAAATGATAACAAAGAAATTGTATATGATCATTATATGAGTTCTGTCCATAGTAAGTATAACAGTAAATTTACTCAAAATAGTTAGTAGGTGAACGTAATAACACCGTAGGGAAAAGATGAATGCTGTAACCAACAAGATAACTGGAATTGTTCATATATACAGTGGCAGAGTGAGTGTACTGAAATGTAAATATTGTTTAAATAACATCAGTAAAGGAGTTTGTTTAAAGAAATGTTTTGTTTAGACAAGTCCAGATTGATCTACCAGGATCCATCCTTCTTGAGGAAAAGGTATGTCTCCTCTTCTCCTGTAGGACTCTGCATAACACCACACATGTAATGATTTGGAGAACTTCCAGGCTGATGAAGGTCTGCACTGGAGGACAGTGGACCAAAGCTAGAAAATGTGAGCCTAGGAGATTATGCTTCTCACGTACCTATTGGACACAAGGCAAAAGTGGTTTTCTGTGAAGTGGGCCAGTCTGACACCCAAAATGTGGGGAAATGGAAGGAAGAAAGGGAAGGGGTGAAAACTGGGGTATAGGCAATATTGGTCAAGGGGCTCTTGGGTGGAAAGGGATTTCCACCCCTCTTTCTCCTATGCTTTTTTCCACCCGTCTTTCTCCTATGCTTTCTCCCTCTTTCCCTGTGTCATGCTACATTTGTTATTTTTTTTCTGTGTTCTCTTTTTTTTATATTGCTCTACCTTAGTCTGCTTCCCAAAGAAAGACCATTGCTTTCTTGGGCAATTCTTGCTGTACAGGGTAATGGATAGGTGAAAGAAATATTTTACTGATATACTCATTTTTTCCCTTCTCTTTAAGGTACTTAGAGTAGATCCTTGTCTGAGGTTTGTAAACACTCCCTTTTCATGCTCTCTAGCAGAGGATATAAATATATTTTAGCATGTCTTCTTAGGACTCTTCTGATGGCTGCTGCTCTGCTGTAGGCATCAACAGCATCAAAACCATTCTTTGTGGAATGTTTGCGATCTCTAATACTAACGTAGACCAGCTCCAACTGGTATTTTAGAATATGTCTGGCAATAAACGCTGTTGAACAGAAGTGTGTCAAATGTGTATTTTTTTACCCAGTCTGGGGTGCTGTACTCTTTGTAAGAGACTATATTCAGAGCTGGAGGCATTTATGATCCTCTAATTGCTGAAAGAGAAACCACTGCTGGGTTAGATGTATGGTTAATCTAGAAATACATAATTGAACTTATACTGTACCTCCCTAGTATCTATGCAGATTAAATATCCTTGTCATTGGTATCTTAACCCACTGCAGAAGATACCTGGGATGAGTATGCTGGGTCTTTACCTTGAAAATCAGATTCTGAGTCTGTCAGTGAAGATTCTTTCTTTTTCTTTGGAGGGGGATACCCAGGTAGAGAGGCCTTTTTAGGCTGAGAGTTAATCCCATAACAAACTGTCACATACTCCTCCACAAACATCCTACATTCAAAAGCCACAGAGCATGTCAGCAAATGTACAGATGTGGAGACCTTAGAATATGCAAGATGTTTGTGGGAAAGTAGTCTCAATGTGTCACAAATGGGAATCATCCAAGCTGCCAGGCTGGAACTTTAGAAGTTTAGGTACACTAGTGCTTACACTTATGTCAGTAATGTGCAAGAGATTGGTAGCTATAGAGACTCCTCCCTAAATATTTTCACTAGCTGGTTGCACACACGAAGGCTTCCTTGACCAAGAAGGAACTATTAGGATGATGGGTCTACGTTTGTCTACAGAAAAATAAAAAAGTCGGACATCTAAATTTTGAAATCAAAACAGTGAAAGGAGCAATTACTGAACAATGACATCCGAGAAAAAAAATCATTGAATGGCCATAGTCGGCCAACATCATAAACACAACCAAACAAGGTTGGGGGCTTTGCCCCCCACATCCCCCTAACTATGTATATCAACTTTGAGATTGCACTGCAGGGGGGAATAGGGCAAGTTTAAAAAGTTTCTCTTCAATTACCTTATGCATCTCATTACTTTCTGGTTGTTAGACAACTATCTCCATTCAACAATTTTTCTTTTCGCAGATGTTGTTCAATAATTGCTCCTTTACATTTGAATAGGGTTAGGGATGTGCTTTGCTTCACATGGATAGGAAACCTGTCCCAGAGGATGGGTAATCTTTGAGATATATACCCGTCCTTCCAATATGTCCTGTTTAAGTCACACCATAGACAAAGTCCCTTGCTATAGCCTAGCAAGCTATAGGTCACCCTCTATGTCCCAAAATCCCAGAGCTCATACGTAGACCTACTGGAGACTCTCCACCATTAAACCAAATACCCTATTCATGGGAGACTTTAACCCTCTATAGACTGGGAAACATATACTGCCTCATAGTCACAGGCACAACAATTCCTGGCCTATATTAACACAAATACCCCTGACCAGATAGTGTGCAGTCCCACAAGATGTTCAAACATACTGGATCTGGTACTCACCAATATGGAAGAGCACATCCGCTCTCCCAGTGTCATGTCTTCACTGGTGAGACTGGACAGTAAAGCTGTCTCCTTCAAAACAAAAATCAACTTGGTAATCCCAGCAAACCCTGTAATAGAAACTATTCCAAAGCAAACTACATCCTTTTAAGCAATAGTTTGTCAAAATTCAGTGCCCCTCCCAACCCTGGGTTCACAGCAACCTATGCAGAATTGTTCATAGAGACCCTGAACCACCATATAGACTGTATATAGGCTGTTGTACCATAGAAGTAAGCCCAAAACAAACTCTAAAACCAAACCACATTGGTGGAATTCTAACCTTGATAGAATATATAACAAAATGAAAAAAGTCATAGCTAAAATCAGGAAGAGCAACTCCCATAATGACATCCATTTAGCCATCCATCCTCAACCCCTTTTTCCCATTTTGCACATGGGGTTGGGGTGCCGCTTCCACAGTGACAATCATTTTGAGCCAAGGTTTACACTGCCAGGTGGCTAGCCCTGCTGCAGTAATTCATTTGCACCACTCACTCTCACACACACACTCACCTATGGCCAACTTAGAGTGTCCAATCCACCTACTGCATGTCTTTGGAATGTGGAAGGAAACCAGAGCATGCAGGGGAAACCCATGTGACCACAGGGAGAACATGCATACTCCGCACAGAAGGCACCCCAGCCAAGAATCGAACCAGAGAACCTCTTGCTGTGAGGCAATACCGCTAACTGCCCTTCACAATTGCTCTTTAGTTAAACTAACCAGAAAACTAAGAGGACTAATTAAGTCTAAGAATGCCAATTACATGGTCAAGATAACCTCCCATGTTAAAGACTACCACAAGGCCATCAACGGTTATGTCTGAAACCTCAAAAACAGCACACATCAGTGTGCTGAACTGGTGGTCAATGGTGCCACCTTCAATGAGCAGAGTGGCATAGTGAATTTGCTGGTGACAAATTCAGCTCAAACTTCACTCCCCACTCCACCACAGCCTCCCCATGAAATACCCACTAGCATAACCCCCCAAGTATTAACAGGGAGCAGGTCTTGACAGTGCTTGCTAAGGCCAAAAACACAGCCTCAATGAGCTCTGACAGTATACTGGGATGCCTCCTAAATAGCTTGAAACATGACCTATCAGGACCACTTGAGTCACTTTTCAACTATAGCCTCAAAACAGGCTTTGTACCATGACAATGGAGGACTGCAATGGTTATCCCACTTCACAAGGGTGGTCCTTCAACTGACCCCAGAAACTGCAGTCTGAGTAGTCCAATGTGCAAACCCATGGAACAAGTTATCATGGAAATGCTCAACAAAGACATAGACAACCTTCAGACACTGAACCCAACCCAGTTTGGCTTTGTCAGTGGAAAGTCATGCCTTCTAAACCTGGTGCACTTCTTTGAGAAGGTCACAAAGACAATGGATGAGGGGAAAATGGTGCATACCCCCCAACCTGGACCCATCTAAGGTGTTCAATACACTACCCCACTCAGGTATAGTTGACAGACTCACCAAACTGTGAAATAATCCCTACATAACTTGCTGGATTGCCACATGGCTTACAAACGGGACCCAGGAAGGTAGGGTTTGTGAGACCACTGACACTGAGACCAATGACCAGCGGAGTATGTCTGGGACCACTGCTATCTGGCATCTACTTCTTGGAGGTGAAGGCTAATGTCAAGGGCCTTTGGCTGACCAAAGTCAGAGATAACTGCATATTGGGAGCTATCATAGATTTCCCCTTGACAAAAATGACTAATATAGACAAATGACTGGTGCCAAAGTCAAGGATTAAAACTCAATGTCAAGAACTAAGTCATAGTGCCTTTTGGGAAAACTGACACCCAGGCAAATTACTCCATCGAAAAGACACCCCTAAGAGTTGACCTGGTAGTCAGAGATCCGAGAACATATATAAAGTAATCTGGCCTTTGGCCAACATGTGGCCAAGGTGGTAAAAAAATAATTCTGTGTTGCCCAACTTATAAATAAAGGCATGGCATCCTAGTCCAAGAAAGGTATAGTGCCACTTTATTCGGCTCTTATCAGATCCATCATTGAGTATAATGCCCTCTTCGGTATGTACCTGACCAGATATGCAAAAGCTGGAATGTCCACCAAGGTTCTTTACCAGGAGAATCCAGGACATAAACACATTGTGCTATACAGATTGTCTTAAAAGCCTTTCTCTATACTCAGTCTCCTACAGGTTACTGAAAGGTGATCTATGCCTGGAATACAAGACATCCTCACATCCAGCTCTGATGAACCTTTTGCATATCCACAAATGAACAGCATCAGACCCACTAGGTCCAAGGATTTAAATTTTGCTTGTGACATAAGTAAGACATGTTGGTGAGACATATGCGTGTCTCAGAGACCCCATACTCTGGAACAGGCTCTCCATCCACAAGAAGCATAATCCATCCCTAACCCTATTTAAGACTAATCTTGACCAATAGAAAGGAAATCAGAATTTCCCCCCATGTCTGGATCCCATGTCTCTGATAGACAGAGATGGACAGTAATGCCCAAATTAACATACCCCCCCCCCACATGACCTCTAGAAACTTCCTAACATACCCCTTCCAAATAAACACCTGTGACAGACAGTGACACAATTGAGCTGGGTTGCACAGCTAGGCTTATAAAGGCCCTGATGGTTGTTAACCTAGTATATACCTATAAACCTAAGAAACTATGATGTTTAGTGCCTTAGATCAGGTATTTGTAATGCTATTTGTTTTGTTTTGTGGATGTGCAACATTCCATCAGTGTGAGATCAGAGGATGCCTTTTAGGCTAGCCATGGATCACTGCACAGCACTCTCTAGGAGACTGAGTACAGGGAAAAGGCTTTGAGATGGCCTGCATAGGACTTGTTTACTCCTTGTATTCTTTTTGTGAGGAACCTCTATGGTCTCTCAAGCTTTTGCAAGTGCCTGGCTGAAAGGTAAATTGTACTCAATGACTGGTCCGATGAGAGCCAAGTACAGTGTAGCAGTGATCTCTGTCAATCTGTCGTGCACTTACTTATAAATTGTGCAACACAAAAAGATTTTCTCATTGCAGTAGATACATAGTGACCAAAGGTCAGATTACTGTCAACATGGATTCCCAGATCCCTGACCACTGGGTCTATTTTTTAGGGTGTATTATTAATGCGGTAATTTCCAGGGGTGGTCATCTTTCCAAAGATTACTGTTATGCATTTTTTTTCACACCAGTTGTTTGTGTCAGGCCCTCTTGAACGTTATCTGTGTCTTAGGGGGTTCACTGACCATGCCTAGTTTGCAGACATCTGCAGACTTTGTCAGCCAGAAGCCCTTGATATTTGCCTTGACTTCAGAGAAGGAGATGCCAAAAAGGAGAGGCCCTAGCACTGATCCATGTAGGACTCTGCTAGTGACTGCCCTCTTTGTGGAGGTAGATTCCCCTAGCTTAACTTATTGCATCTTATCTGTGAAACAGCTGGCTATCCATTGAGTGACATGAGTTTATGGCTAATTTTGTAAGTTTATCTAAATGCCTGAATGAGGTATTTTGTCAGACTCATTAGCCAGATTGAAGTAGGCAGTGAGCACTGTTTTGCCCTCATCCACAACTTTAGTGACTTTCTTGAAGAAGTCCACCAGCTTAAGTAGGCATGAACTGCCTTTGACAAAACTGAACTGGGTAGGGTTAAGTGTCTATAGGTTTCCTAGCTTGTTGTTTATTAGATCCATGATAATTGTTTAAATGACCATGAATATGAGTCTAGTCAGACTTATGGGTCTGTAGTTCCTTAGGTCTGTGGAAGGCTCCCCTTGCAGAGAGGAATAATCTCTGCATGGTTGATGCCTGACAGGTCATGTTTCATGCTATTTAGGAAGTATCCTGTTGTATTATCAGCGCTCATTAAAGAAGTGTTCTTGGTCTGAGAGAGCACAGGGAGGACCTGCTCCCTAATGCTAAATGGTGCAGGGTAATTCCTGGGGGGGGCATGTGGGGGGTGATAGGGAGTAAAACTGGATCTAAATTTATTGGCCAGCAGATTTGCTGTGTCCACTGGATCCATATAAGTGGTTCCATTCACCACTAGTATGGCACATCATTGGGTGTTGCCCTTAAAGACATAACTAAAGAAAGCCTTATGGTTGCCCTTCAGTTGGGATACGAGTTTTATCTCAAATTTGACTTTGGTGGACTTGATTAGTCCACTGAGTTGCTTAATCAGGTTGATGTGAGAGTTTTTACCTTCCTGGCCAATGCCTAGCCTATTTCTGGATATGATTTTCTTTCTTTTGTTATATAACTTATTTATATAGGGATTATACCCAATATAAATAGGTTGTTTTTGGAGATTGCCTTATGTTTATTTTGGGTAGGTACAACTGTCTCAATACACCTGTTTACATAATTATACAGGTTTTCTGTGAACAATTCCACATAGGCAGCTGTGTTCTCAGGGTTTGGGAGGGCTTGGAATTTCCCTAGGCTGTCACGTAGAAAGAAGTAGTTAGCCTTGGAATAGTTTTTAAAAGTTCCAAGGTTAGCTGGTTCCCTGTGTTTAGTATTTATTTCAATGAAGACATCTTTGTAGTCAGACCTGACCAGTGTGAGGACTTTATACTAGGGAAGTGCATCATTCCATGTTTGTGAGGACCAGGTCAAGGATATCTGTGCTCCTGATGGGTGTGTAGACTACCTCTTCAAGGGTGTTTGTGCTAACAAAGTCCAGGAATCCCTTCATATTTCAGGTCAAGCATGATTCCCAGTTAATGTTGGGGTAGTTAAAGTCACCCATGAATATTGTATTGGTTTGAATGGGGCTTGTGTCTGGTACATTCAAGTATGCAGCATGGGCTTCCTGGGTCATGGAGTGGGACATGTAGCTTACAAGCATATGGTATGGGACTTCACTTATGCTTAGTTGGATGTGGAGAATCTCAATGTGTCATATTGTTTGACCACCCTTGAGGTGTGTTCATGTCTAATGTAAATTGAGAATCCTCCACCTTCAGACCCTACCAGCTGTAGATGGTCTAAATGTGTTGAAGGCATTATAGCCTTGAACTGCCAGGATACCCTCTGTGGTTTTAAACCAAGTCTCAGTCACTACACAGATGTCCACTGTGGACAAAGTAGATATATGTATGTTTTTTCAAAAATGATTCCCATACCCCCTCCTATTATTTGGGAGAGTTAGGCCTAGAGATATCATCTTGCAACATTTAGATAAATGACAGCAGAGTCAGCTACAGGTATTTATACAACTATCTAAGTAATTTCCTGGACACTGTTATACGTAGCAGGGTGTTTAGGGACTGGGCTCTGGGACTCAATCTCAAGAAAGATATTTTCAAATATGTCCTCAACTGTTTGACCAGAGGGATTACAGTAGACTGAAATGTCTTTCTTCCCTCACCTGAAATGCTCCTCTCATAGTTCATATATAGCTACTTGCCTTGCAGTCCAGGAAGCCATGGAGGATCTAGCCCAAATTCCTAATTGCCCACTAGTACTGTCTAGTTGAGTGACTTCCTTAAAGTCAGACAGTAGGCAAATAAGGACTGAGGGAATCAAACTCTTTACCACAGAAACTACAGCACACAGCCTTAACCCTCTACACCAACTGCCAGACTTAGACTCCTTAGTGTGAGGGCTTTTCCAAAGAGACTTCCTTCAGAGTGGAGACCAAAGACAAAAATCTTTCTCAGTGTAATAATCTAGAGAAGAATAAAGTTGATCAGGACTGGCCAGATCTTCTTATTTATCATCATCTGGCTTGGATATCTGAAATGGTGAGGAGTCTGTATTTTGTTTGGCTGATGGGTCAGTGCTTGAAGTAGAGGGGTCCCCTTGTGTAAATAGTTGGAGCATACTTTCTTTGTCAAGCTGTGTGATCCTTGGAAAAGCAGTTATACTCAAACAAAACAGGAAAGTGCAGCTGTGCTTACTTACCATAAATGTAGATGTTTGAGTGTGATCACTGTTGCAGTACTAATAATGTCTGTTATTGTTGCTGTCATAGTTTCATAGTTTAGTACTAGGCTATCTGCCCTGGGGCATTTGTAAGCCTAGCCATAGTGATGTGGCTTTTGCCACCCCTTGAAATGGTACAAAAATGCACAGAATAGATTTAGAATACTGTGCCTCTGTCTAGTAGTGACACAATGAAGGTCCCCTTATATAATAGAATTAGTTTACTGTTCCCCTGTCTAGTAGTGACACAGATGTGACCCCTGGGGTAAACTTACGATCTCCCATCCACTCATCAAGATTTCTCTTGAAGAAAGTCAGTGAGGGGCTCTGCCTAACATGAACTGGGATCTTGTTCCAAAGCATGGGAAGCCTCTGGGTTATGAAGCTATCCCTCCAGCATGTCCTATTCATACTTGTGCCGAGGTTTAAGTCTTTAGCTCTCGTGGTCCTGATGGATTTGGATTTTTTGAGGTGGAGCATGTCCATCAGTTCCTGACTGGACATGGCCTTGTACGTCAGGCAGAGATCACCTCTGAGCAGGCGGTATGCTACTGAATAGAGCTGGAGTTTCTTTAGTCTGGCAGAATAAGACATATGTTGGAGACTCTTGATCCTCTTGGTGAGGTACTTTTGTAGTCTCTCCAGCTGTTGCAAATGCCGGGTGAGGTACATACCAAATGGGTCATTGTACTCAACCATGGGTCTGATGAGGGAGGAGTATAGGGGTACAATGACATCCTTGGATCTGGATGTGAATCCCTTCATGATAAGGTGTGCAAGGTAGAATGTTTTTCTAACCACTTTGGCAACGTGGGTGTTAGCCCTGGCATGCCCAAATACCAGGATTTTAAGCCCTCCTTCTGGGCTGGCAGACACTTTGTACCTGACATCAAGATATTTTAATATAAGGGTCATTGGCCAGTGCCATCTTGCAGTTTTTTTCTTGCCCCCCAAGAAACAGACCCTAAGTTTGAGCTCCAGACCAGGAGCACAAGGCACTCAAAAGTCCCCACTGAATTGAAGTAGATAGAGACCCTAAAGACTTGAGGAAGGAGAAGGGAGAAAGGATAGGAAAGATTTACCCACCCTAACTGCAAAGCATGACAAAGGGGAAGGAGGGATGGAAGGCCTACTACAAAAATGAAGACACTCAAACTTCTATATTTATGGTAAGTTGACACAACTGTCCTGTCTTTATCATGTTTCACTAAGGGGCAGCTCGTGCTATAGGACTACAGGACTGCCCCGCAGCACACTGGAACACTCTGACTGCTTTGTCAGCAGTCCAGATAGGGGGAAAGGCATCCCTGCCCCACAATTGCCCAGCAGTCTGTGCAGTGACAACTGCACAGAACAGAGGGACTCTGGACTGCATCACCTGCAGGCTGCATCAATTAAGGTGTGTTTTGAGCTCTCGCAGGATAGTTTTATCACAAGAGCTAACCATTAACGTTTGAGCTCTCGCAGCACAGGATTATCTTTATTATGGCATGGATTTATTCAGGGGAGTGTGTGTCTTATCAGCATTACAGAGCGGAGCATCAGTGGTATGGATTGCTGGGGCTAAGGAGTGTGTGTCTGATCAGCACTGAGTATCAGAGGTATGGATTGCTGGGGCTAAGGAGTGTGTGTGTGTGTGTGTGTGTGTGTGTGTGTGTGTCTGTGTGTGTGTGTGTGTGTGTGTGTGTGTGTGTGTGTGTGTCTGTGTGTCTGTGTGTCTGTGTGTCTGTGTGTGTGTCTGTGTCTGTGTGTGTCTGTGTCCCAGGTGCTATACACTGGTGGCTAGAGAGAACCCATGGTGGTGAGTAGGGAATTAGACTTGAACTCTGTACCTTGGATGCAAGTGGCAAGAGCCTGAATTCCCTACCCACCACCATTTGTAAAAAAAAAAAAAGCTTGCAGATTTTTGGCTCATATTTGTTCTGTTCTGTTCTGTTCCATTCCTCATAAAATCTGTGGGTTCTGAATTTTTGTTACACAGTCAGTTGTGCAGTCAGTGGTGCAGGGGTAGCATTGTTGCCTGACAGTTACAGCCTATGTGGTTTGATTCTTGGTCGGGGTGCTTTCTGTGTGGAGTCTGCATGTCCTCCCATCTTTGTACAAATTTTTGCCTCATATTTGTTCTGTTCTGTTCCTCATAAACCCTGTGGTTTCTGTATTTTTGTTTCCTTACACAGTCAGTGGTAGCATTGTTGCCTGATAGTTACAGCTTCTTTGGTTTGATTCTTGGCTGGGGTGCCTGTGCCTTCTGTGTGGAGTCTGCATGCCTTCTCATCTTACAAAGACATGTGTCTGGAGTGTTTTCTTTGGGCCTGTGCTGAAAATTGACTTTTGTTCCAAGTCGGACTTTCCTGGTTAACAAATGTTAAATAAATAAAAATGACAGGCATTTGAATTTCAGACTTCATATTCTTCAGAAAGTACATGGTAACACAAAACCTTTTATTCTAGCAATTTTCTAAGTTTATAAGATGGATATTTGAAATTTGTCTCTATATTTTGGACTGGATTCCCCCATTATTGGCTTCATCCAGGTTTTTTGTGCTAAGGTTGAGCGCTATGGTGAGAACTGAATTCACTGAATATGTTTGGGGGCTATATTCCCCCATTACTGGCTTTGTCCAGGTGTATTTTGCTAAGAGGTTGAGAGCTATGGTGAGAACTGAATTTACTAAATGGTAGCCATTTAAGTTTCAGTCTTTCTCTTTTTCACAAAACAGCTGATTTAGCATAGTGGTATGTTGCTCTGACTGTTTTGCACAGGGTCCTGGGTTCGAGACTTCACAGTGATATGTCTGGTGGTAACACTGTATTTTATTCTAGCAAATTTCCAACATTATACAAGCAATGTTTAAAATGTGTCCATGATTTTTGGGCTTTTGCCCCACCCCCAATAAATGTTGGCTTTTTCCAGATTTCTTGTGCTGCAAAGTTTAGAGATACAGCTAAGTGTCGAGTAGATTTTACAAGGAGCTGAGATCTGCAGGGGAACAAAAGATTAGTGCTGCTTATGCTGATTCTACTTGTGTTGTTAATAGCACAACAGGTAGTATACTTGCTTTTGATGCAGAAGGCTGTGGGTTCTACTCCCACAGTAAGAAGATGCATTGCTGACACTGTACTGTGTTGTAAAGGGGGTGAATGCTGCAGTCCTTTTTTGTGAATATACCTAGTAACTATGAACCTGTTATCAGTTTGCTATCCATTCCCTATTGCAACATGACTAGCTTATCATTTTTTAATGCAATATAGGCAATTTATTCCTCAAGGGAAACAGGCACTTTATTTGTAGATGAAACAATGAAATCTAAAGGTGTTTGCTAGCAGCAACCTCTTCATTAGTTACAGATTTCTTTTAATGTGGAATTATTTAGATGACTTTTACTACTTCAGAGATTGTGCATATTTACTGATACTGGTGGACTGTAGAAGTATGAGTAGACGTTTATGATGGAAATGTACTGAATTGGGCAGTTTTTTGTCATTATTGGTTCATGCATTTTGTTTCATTGTTTACTGGAAAAATGTTCAAAACAGTAAGTTTAAAACGCCCTCTAACTGTACCATATTGTACAAGGAATATAATTTAATACAATCAGGAAGGTGTATCAAAGAACACGTGTATGTTTCGTGTGCAAGGGGCCTATGATCTGCACAGCCCAAAGTTAATCTTTATCTGCCACTGGCAAAATGTATTTTCTTCGAATGTGGGTTTCAATGCTGTTTCAATGAATGCGAGTTTCAAGGGCAGAGAAGTTTTAATGCCAAGTCTATTTTCATTGTGAGACTGCATTGCTTTGTTTAGCAGATATTTATTAGTGTTTGTGCTGTAAAATGTAAAATAAAACTTTCAAATGATATCCAAATCCTTGCAGAAGTAAAGCACTATGCACATTCCAGTGTTTATGGTAAATGGGGCGAAATAACCAAGGAATGGGGCATTGGAATGGCTGCGGGGGGGCTCCATTTGACCATGATTTTGTGAGGGGGGAAGGGCAGCAAACTCAAGATAGCCCCAGCTGAACTATACCTCTCAACTGTCCAGATTTGTGTAGAATGAATAGATTTTTGCTTCTTATTTTTGGTTTGCTCCTCATAAAATGTGTGGTTTTCTGGCAAATCATTTAGGAATGAAGTCACTAAATAATGACAGACATTAAGTTTCAAATGTCATAATCTTCAGAAAGATGCATGCTAAAGCAAGACCTGTTATTCTATCTTAAGTTTATACAAGAGCAATTTTAGTACTGTTTGTATGTTCCCCCAATATATTTGGCCTTGTCCAGATTTCCTGCATTAAGAGGTTGAGAGGTACATGCAAATAAATTGCTTTATAGAATTATGAATATCCAAACCTCTCAACTGTACCCAATTTTGGCTCAAAATGTTGCTCTCCCCCTAATAATCCCTCCACAAAATAGCAATTTTGGAAGAAAACATGGAGGGTTTACAATTATAAATAATTGTAATGATCAGAGTTATAGATAACTTTTATTTCGGAAATGTATGTACATTTTCTAATTTTGTCAGCTGCTCAAGTTAACAGTACTAATATTAAAAAGGTTTCCCTTCTTTGACATGTTCCCAGCTGAATTGTGTGGCAATTTTATATTTTTGCATCACATTTTTGGTCCGTTTGTCATAAAATTGTAGTTTTCTGGCAAATTAGTGGCACATCATTAAAGACTGAAGTTGGAAAATAATGGCAGACATTTGAGTTTCAGATTTCATACATTTCAGAAAATTCATACTAATGCAAGACCTACTACTATTCTATTATCTTTCTAAGTTTATAAGAGCAATATTTAAAATTTGTCCTTATTTTTGGGCCTGTGTCCAACTTCTATGTATGGCTTTGTCCAGATTTCTTGCTCTGAGGTTGAGTGGTATGAGTGTCAGAGCCATCACCGTCAGCCAAAGACATTTCAAATTGTGACATACTTGTTGCACCCCACTCCCCCATGTAGTGACTCTTGATGTGCCCAAGCAAGGCAAGGAGCAATTATGCAGTGTAAGTGTGCAGAGTATTCCCCCATCCAAGGTAGACACAAGTACGGCAGTGGCTTTTCATCTGTCCTTGATTATGCATAATGTTCTGGTTTTCTGTCATATTTTTATACTGCTGATTTATGCTTCTTATTATTCAGAAAATGCATGCTGTTGCAGTGCCCTGTTGCTCTGTGTTTAAGTAGCAATGCTTTAATGACCATCAGGTAAGCTTGTCGGAGATTGTAAGATGCAAGTAAGCTTTAATAAGCATACTATTAAAGAATTACCAACACTGAAAGCCTTTTTTGTTGTTGCCATGCAGTGAATATTTACATAACTAGATAACATATAAGCCTTAGGTATTGAAATGCATATGACAGTATTTGTAATAAAGGACAGGATTACAGTATTTTCAGAAGCTCATTACATTTGTTGGAGACTTGCAGTCATCTTTGCAGGCTTTACCAGTAAACTAAACAGAATGGCAATCTATCGTGTGTGGTCCATAACTTGTGCAGTAATCCTTTAAGCAATTTATCTTCCGCGTGTTTCTTGTTTGCTGTTCATTTTTTACTTTGGTCATGTCTTCCCCATGAAACAAGTAGATAGTTGTCAGGCAGCAGATCTTTTTTGGATAAGAAACATTTTTACAAGTGGGGGTATCACAGATTGGTACTTTCAGCATGTTATTTGGTAATTTTATAAAGCTGAATATAAATTATAATTAGAACTGCAGTGCAAGAAGAAGTGGTTTGAGTTTAGTGCTGCTTGTTTTTTATACTTGATTTTGACTAGCATTCTAGTAATGTATTTAAAAAGTAATTTATTTTTTTCATACCTCACAACCTTTGTGTTTCCATCTAGATATTAAGTAAGCTGATATGTAGCCAGTGCATTGAAATATTTTTTTTCTTCTATACTTCATTTTGTTTTGATTGGACTCTCGTAATGACAGTTTGGCACCCAGGGCAGTGTATTTAATTAAAATTCCAGTTGTTGTGGTTTTGAGCATAGCTCCACCCCTTTCTGGTTGGCCACACCCCTTCCCATTGGCCCCACCCATTCCGCTGTCTCCTGCAGCCCCCCTTTAATTTGAAGTCACTAGCTGCCACTGGTTTCACTGTTGTAATAATAACAATCTAGGACAATTCTGAAAGCTGAAAAGGGAAGGTTGGAAGGCAACCTTGGCAGAGGCAAAGTCAGCTCTAATACTGGAAAACACAGGCAGGTTGTAATGTTTAGTAAAGGTGAGGACACAGGACCAAGTAGCAGCCTCTAAAAATTTTCTGATGGGAACTCCTCACAGGAAAGCATTAGGAGTAACTGCAGCTCTGGTAGAATGAAATCTGATATTTACAGGAGTCTGTTTTCCATGATACTGATAGCAGAAAGCAATAGAGACAGAAATCCCTTTTGAAACAGTCTGTTGGCTGATAGCACTTCCCAATTTGTTGTTTGCAAAGGTTACAAATAGTTGGTTGGACTTTCTGAAAGATTCTGTCCAGTTCTGATAGAAACTGAGTTGGCTATGAACATCTAGTTAGTGAAGGATACATTTCCCTGATTTTGTGGGTGAGGGCATGAAAGAGAGATTAGTCCTGAGAGTTACTATGTCCTGATGAAATATAAGAAAAGGCTCTACACATGAAGGCTTGCAGTTTTGAGATCTATCCAGAAGAAGAAGTAATAGCCACCAGGAAGGCTTTTTTTACATGATATGAATTTTATGTCAGATTTAGCTGCAGGCTGAAATGATGGTAAAGTATTTTTTCAGCACATAGTTGAGGTCTTCTGGGTGGTCTAAGGTGGAAAATGCCTTTAAGGAATTGTTTCATAAGAGGCTGAGAGAAAAGAGGATGCTGCATGAGGAGGCAGATAGAGATGGCTGAATGAATCTTAATGGAAAAGTAAGATAAACCAGACCTGAATAAGTGTTAAAGGTAAGTTAGGACATGGGGGATCTCTTCTGACCTCAGAATGATTCTTTTGTTGACACCAGATGGAAACCCTTTTTCAATTTTGATATATATAGGATTTTCTTGGGCTTAATTAGAAAACCTTAAGATAGCTAGCATGTAGCTGTCCAAAGAAAGGCATTGAGGAGCAGTCAGTATATCAACCACACTAACAACCTTAAGAGGTTGAGATTGGGGTGTGAGATGGTTCCCCTGTTTTGAATCAGCAAGTCCACCTTTTCAGGAAGAACTATGGTTTCTCCCTGCTGAGGCTCAGCCAAAAGGGTGCTATTAGTATCACTCTTGGCCCTTCCTTCTTGAATTTCAGTAGAACCCCAGGGATGAGGGAAATGGGAGGGAATGCATAAAGAAATAGACTTGTCCATGGGAAGGCGAAGGCATCCGCCCTCTAGGCCTTGGGATGTTTGGCTATTGAGCAAAATATTTTCAGATCTTTGTTTTGGCTTGAAGCAAAAATGTCTGTTTCTGGTACACACTAAAATAGGCTAAGTTTGAACATATCCTTGTTTAGGGTACATTCATGGGTTTATACCTCTGACCGATTGAGGTGGCCTGCTAATAGATTGTTTTTCCCTGGCAGGTACTGGGCTAGAAAGTGCATTCCCAAAGTATGAGCTATTTCCTATGGAAGCATTGTTAGGCACTACAGTGGATGGAAGTGAGTTCCTTCTTGTTTGTTTATGTAACACATCCCTGTGGCATTGTCTGTCATTATAAGTAAGGTCCCTGGTTTCCATACGTCTTTGAAGTTAGAATGCCCTTGAATACAGCCATCATTGATTTATGTGGATATTTAAAAATCTTATTCCCATTTTCCCTGTGCTTGAAGCCTGTTGAAATGGGCTTCCTCTGGTAGGTCGAAGGCATCTGTGATCAAGGTCTGGTTTGGAAAAGGAATCCGAAGGACTCCCTTAAGATCTGATTGCAAGCAGAGATCCACCACTCTGGTTCTGTTTTCAGACAAGGTAGGAGCTGAATCTTTTGCTTGATGGACTGACTGTTAGTTGCATATATTCTTGAGATACCACAAAATCCTCCTCATGGAATCTTTAGGATCCATGAAGCCATGTATTGTACCCTGATTCCTTTATGACCTCGCTTGCTGTAGCGGGTCTATATTATGGCATCGAAACGCCATAACAGTGAATATGAAAAGGCTGACACGTATTCAGTGAAATTCATTTCCACAATTCGCTGAATTCTTGCAGAGCAAAGATGCAGTTGGCCAACTACACAACTTTGCCCTTTTCTCTGCTGTAGTGCAATCTCGGACTTGATATATTTAGTTAGGGGGGGTGTGGGGGCACAGCCCCCCACATGGGTGGATTTGGTTTAGGTAAAGTTATTTTTGTAGCGTTGTGGGGAAAGTATTTGTTTACCTGACAAGTTTTCAGCGAATCGTGGAAATTAATTTCGCTGAATACTTGTCGGCCTTTTATTCGCTGTTACGGTGTTTCAACATCATAATATACACCCGCTGTAGCTACTAACAGGTGAGGAAGAGACTGGAATTACGTCAGGAGAAGGATCTTTTTCTGTGGGGAAAAAGACCTCTGTAGGTCTATGTCCAGCAAAGCCCCTAGAAAAAACAAGTTTTTGAGATGAAGTGGATAAGGACTTTCCCAGATTTATGGCAATCTGATTGGAGAAATTGTCCATAGTGAGACTTGGGCTGAAAAAAGCTCCTCCACAGAATCTGCTTGGATCAGGCAGCCATCTAGGTAGAGTTATATAAATGGATGCAATTTATTCTGCAGAAAAATTACTAGAGCCAGGCACTTGGTGAATATACTCTAGGCACAGAAGACAAGGCAAAGGGCAGAGAAGAGAACTGACAGTGAGTTCCACCTTCTGTGAAATGAAAATGCTTCCTGTGAAACTTTGCAATGGGAATGAGCAGGTAAGCATCTTTTTTTTAATACCATTATTGAATTATCACTATTGACACAGACAAATTTACATTTACATAAACGTAATCAAACTATACTAACAAGTTCACATTTAAGAACATTATACTTCACATATATTGCTGTATGTCATATAACCTAAGCAGCGTTACATAAATTATTCAGTTCCAGCCCTCCCCATTTTATTAAACAAGAAACATCTTTATTAAACCATCACTTACGACACAGGCAATCATACAGTTATATAAATGAAAACAAACCACACAGACACAATCCTACTTGCAAGCATTTTAAATCACAAACCATACTGACTCACAAACAGTTGCAAACATTATATAGCACCTTATATAGCACCCATCATCTACCCAATCATTTTCAGTCAAACATTACATAACTCATTTAAGTACTGCCTTCTTTTAAACCACATTCCTCCCCTGTGTGTATTGTTCCTACAATTCCCATTTTTTCCTGTGTAGCTTGATTCTACCATTTCATAAAGATCTCAATTCAAGTTGTTTTATCTCTGTTACTATATTCACTACTTCTAGTATAGTAGGTTTAGATTTTGATTTCCATTTTCTAGTAATTTCTTTTTTGGCAGCCACCATAATTAGACACAGCAAGGCAGTATCATGTCTAGGCAATTCCTATTCTGTATAATAGCTCAGAAAAATCATGTCCCTCATCACACCAATCTGCCCATATGGCATCTCCAACAGTGCATCCCACAGGGAATCCTTAAAATCCGCCAACTCACCACACTCCCAGAAAATATGTTCCCAATTATCTTTCTTCCCCATCACATCTCCAACATTTGCTGTCTACCTGAGGAAAAATTCTCTGGAGTTTACTTGGGGTATAAAAATATCTATGTAAACATTTTCAAGCAAAAATCCTAAATCTTCTAGATTTTGTTGCATATGTAAGAGACATACATATATCCTCTCACTGTATCTTTGTGAATTGCTTATCCAATCTCTATTCTCAATCCTTTCTGACCTCCTCTGATTGATTCTTATAGTCTCATGCAATATTTTATATGCCCTACTAATTATTCCTTCTTTAATGGCAGCTTCTGTTCTAGAGTCAAGTAAAAACTCTACTAGTGCTGGTCTTTCATTTAGGACCCCCTATTTCTTTCTCTTTGCCTATACTCTTGATATCAATCCTTGATAGGGAAGGCAATCTCTAACCTGCTGTCCAAATACATTCTTGGTGTCTTCCCATTCTATGATCTTTCACCCTCCAGTTATTTGTTCCCAGTACCTTGGTTCCTCTGCCAGTTTTCTCCAATAAATTACAGCCCCCTCTTGCCTGTTGTCTATATCTCTAATTAGAGTTATCCCTATCAGCAGAATCTCCTTTCTCCATTCCCATGTTGGCTTAGTTCTTAGGATACTTTCTACTACTTTATAGATATAATAGTCTGTATGATTATTGTTATGCTACTTAAAGGCCTGCATCCAAAATCCCAGTCTCTCACTTTCTTGAGCTTCACCCCATTTCATCATCATCCCTTTCCACTTTGAATTATAGTTTTCTGCTTGTCCTATGTATAGGAGCCTTAACTGTGTAACTCTGAAGTATCCCTTTGAATCAGGTAATCCCAATCCTCCCTGTTCTACTGGTAGAATCAGCCTATCCCACTTGCTTATCCAAGCTCTCTTCTCAGTCCTTTCTAAAATCCTCTTTACTAACTCTTGCCGTCTTCCCCTCCCAGATAAAGTCCTTTAGCTCTTTATTACTTGCTATTCACAACTTCTCCTCTGGTTGATAAAAGTATGCCTGACCTGTGTATAAGACTAATGGGACTAAAAACATTTAACTGCTTGTATCTTACTGTTGATATCCATATAACAAAGCTTACATTTTCTCAGTTTTTGTATTATCTTTTGTTTAGTCTCTTCCCACATATCCTTAGCTGCCACACCAGAATCATTTTAACCAATACTCTTAAATACTTATTTTATCATGTCCACATAAATATGAATATTGCTGAACCAAGTCATATGCGGGTAAATAATTTACCACTATTGCTGTTGTTTTAGCTTCACTAATATTGTATCCCAAAAAGATTTCAAACTGTCTCAAAATGTTCCACAACACTGTAATGTCTATTTCTGGTTTTGTCAGGTATAAAATTATATCATCTGCAAATAGCTAGCTTTTCTTGACTACAATACCAATTATATCCTTGAATTTCTGAGTCTGTTATTTTCTTTGCCAATGGTTCTAAATGTAATGCAAATAACAAAAAGGAAAGAGGACACCACTGCCTGGTTCCTCTGCTCAAGTAGAAATTATCAGAGAGGACCCCACCCACTTTAATTTTCACCTCCGATCCCTCATATATCCTCTTAATCAACCTTATATTTTTTTCAGGAAATGCAAATGCTTCCATTGCCCTTCTCATAAAGTCTCAGCTTACTCTGTCAAATGCTTTATCTGCATCAAGGCCCACCAACTACAATGGTATTGTTACAGTTTGCTTCCTTCTGGATCATCAGTGTTCTGTTAATATTGTCAAATGTTTGCCTCCCCTCGACAAACAACATTGATCCATATCTATCAATTTTGGCATTACTGTTGCCATTCTTTTAGCCATTGTAGACATGAATAATTTATAATCATGATTTAGTATTGAAATGGGCCTGTATGAAGCTGGATCTGAGGGATCTTTACCCTCTTTAGGTATTGCAGCTACCACTGCTTTCTTCCAAGATGCTGGTACTTCTCCTCTTAAAATGCTGTTAAACAAACCCGTCCAGATCTTTATCAGTTTTCCCTCCTAGCTTCCAAACTTTCACAGGAATACCATCTATTCCTGGGGACTTTCCTGTAGATTGTTTATGCATCGCAATTTTTATCTCATCTCCTCCTATCCTAACCATTAGTAATTGAGCCTCACTTATCCCTAAACTTGGCATATTTAATTCTTCCATAAACATTTCCATTTGTATCTTTTCTTGATTTCCATATTTCTCTGCTTTCTGAAATATTTCTAATATCTCTACAGGATCTTTTGCTACCTTCCTTGTTATAGGTTCCCTAAGTTTGGCGACAGCCCTTTCTACTTTCTGTTGCTTAAGTCGTCATGTTAAAAGTTTTTGTGCCCTAATGTTATTATCAAAAAACAGTTGCTTAACAGCAACCTTTCTAATCTCAGGTATGTTATCAAGATAATCCTTTATTTTCTACTTAGCATTCTGCAGGCAATCCTCTTCTTGTTCTGTGAGATTCCCCCTATTCTGCAGTACTTTAACATTTGTATGCCTCTCTAACTAATCCTAGTTACTTCTTAACCATTCCTCTCTTTCTTTTATTTCCACTTTATTTTTAAACTCCACTTTAACTTTATCCCACCCCTAGCTATATTTTCAGAAGTAATCTCTATCATCTTGAATAGCTCCTGAATAATCTCCGCTACCCATTCCTTAAATTCCTCTCTTTTCAACAGATAGGTGGGAAGGTGCCAGTGTCTCATTTTTATTTTATTGCCCTCTGTTTTTATTTTAGTTATTTATTGGCCCATGATCTGAAGTAGTTATTTGGCGCATATCAAGACCTTCAATTAAATGCACTTTCCTGTGAAATGTAAATTCTGTCTAGCCTAGACCAGCTTTTATATATTGGGGAATAATATGTAAATTCCCTACAAACTCCTATTACTGAATTCACATCTTCCATGCCAATAATAAATGTCTTCAAAAATCTACCATCATTTGTTATACTTTTCCTTCTGGGCCCCCCAGACACATCTTAACTGCTGCAAATTAAATTCCAGTCTCCACCTATAAGTAATATTCCTTGCTGAAGACTGATTATTTCTCCCAGAATTTTCTGAAACTCCATTATATCAGTTTTAGGTGGAATATAAATACATGACAGTGTAATCCCCCTCCATTGCTAGTAGCCCCTTAACACCGCAAATCTGCCAATATTATCTTTTTTATCCTCTTCTATCACTATTGGGCTCATCTTGCAATAAGTACTCCTCTTTTCCTTTGTCCCAGATATTCCACTGAATAAGCCATCTGAAAACCTTTCTTTATCAAATTCACTCGTTCAAGTTTTTTCAAGTGTGTCTTCTGTAACATAGCTATTTGCACTCTACATTTTTAGTATAGTTCACTATTCTTTCTTTTTTCTATTTATCTGTGAGACCATTGACATTTAAAGACATTACAGAAAGCATCATTGTATTAAAAAGTTATTATTCCCACCTTTTATGTATAACACCTTTGTTGTTAAATGTCTAGTTCCAGCTTTTGTGTTCAATGCATACATTGTTTGGCAGGTTGAACTTTTAAATAGTTGTTTCTTGTTGTATCCATTTGAGCATATGTCACATCTTACATAATGTTTTGTTTTATTTTAAGCCCTCAGACAAAAAACAAATGAACCCCAATACCCCTAATACTTATTAATTTAATACCAACAGACACAACTGTGTACATCTTCAAATATTGAAATTATACCCTCCTAATAGGAACAAGTGCCCCAAACTGACAGACACACTAACAGACTTGAGTTAACCTAAAATAAATGTTATCCTTGCTAGCACACATGATGCACCTGTGCTTTCACTAAGTGCTAACTGGTTCTGTCTTATCTTTATAGCTCTCCCAGCTGGGAAAACCCCTGAATGCTTTCAGAAAACATTATCTCCTAGCCAGTTTAGTTTCTCTTTTCTTTTTTTTTTCCACAGCCAATCACTCTCTACCAGACTGTAACCACTTTCTCTTTATCAGATTGTCTCCATGGGGACATGATAACCAGAGAGTCAATTTCTCTTTATCAGATTGTTTCCATGGACCCTTGAGGGCCAGTTACAGAACTCCTACTAAGCATACATTCATTTGTTAGAAAAAAAGCCTCAGAATATTCAATATTGTTTTCAGTTACTTGCTTTCTCTTAAAACTTGTTAATAAATCAAAGGTCCTTAATCCAGTCATCCCCCCATGCAAAAATGAGAAAAAGCACATGGATTTCATTAATTTTTCCCTTTCTCTTTCAACCAGGCTTCCTTCACTTTTTCTTTGTCTTCCTTTTTTTCTTACATTGTAGTGCCTACATTTCCTAAAACTGCAAAAGAAGGAAGAGAGAAGGGAGAAAGAAATGAAAAAAAAAAAAAAACCCAGCAACATGTATTTACAATCTCCATTGCAATTAAAAATAACTGAGAAAACTTTACTTTATAGCATGCAAAGAAAACCATATACCACAAAAATAGTTCTATTAAATGTTTTCTTTACTTACAGTTAACTTTCTCCCTTCTCTTCCCCAAAGTATTTTTCCAAACATTAATGACATGAAGTGGAGTATATACTTTAGAGTCCCCCACAAGTCCAACAAATTATGAAAAAGTCAAATATTTCCAGATTTTTTTTTTGTTCTGTCATTTTTTCACAAATATAATTATTGCATTGTAATCCCACATTTACTGTTTTTATTACTGTTCATCTCCATTTCCCAAATCCTGTCTCTGCTTCATTTACAATGTAGTCTCAATTCTTCTAGTTAACTCTTGTGTTCCCTTCCTTCTCTCCAAAGTTTTCTGTTGAAAGAATGAAAAAGGTTTTATGGCTACTGTCTTTATTACCAGAAGAACAAGAAGCAGAATCTCCTTTTGTTTCACAGCTCACTTTTTGTTGGACAAACTTTTGTATTTCCTCCTTATCATGTACTTCACCATAAAAAGATTTTGTCCCTCCAGCTAAGAATACTTTGAAGACAGCTGGGTACAGCAGTTTGAATATCATACCTGCATCTTGACATTCCCTGAATAATGGAATTAATTTACTCCTCTTCTGTTTGGTATACTGTGAGTAATCATTATCTACAAACACTCTGCTGTCTCCCACTTTTAGTATTTTGTCCTTCTGACACAATTTTGTTAGAATCAATTCCTTCTTCTGGTAGGATTGTATCTTTACTATTAAAGGCCTAGCTTGCTTTCTTATAGCCAGGTTTGGAGCATACACTCAGTGTGCCCTTTCAGCTAACAACACTTGCTGTGAAATACCAGTCCAGTTGCTTATTTGTGCTTTCATAAAATTAATGCAATCTGTTCCTTCCAACTTCTCTGGTATAGCTGAAAATCTCAGATTTTCCCTACATGCTCTGTCCTCTAATTCTATTATTTTTTGAAACATCTCTTCTCCATCAGTGTTTCATTTATTTTAAAATGGTCTGTGTGCAGTTGTCTTGTATCTTCTTGTTGGTTATTGGAAGTAATGTCTGGAGGTTGCATTGGTTTTTGTTGAACAGCTGCAGAACTTTCCCCAGTCAATGTTTCTTCCTCACTTTTTGTAGCTGATTTTTTTCCAAGTGCTCTGTATTTCTTTTTTCCTGGCATCCAGGAAATACACTTAATAGCCAGTTACTAAAATTTACCCATAAACATAAACGTCCACTGGCCTTTTCTATTTAGTTTCTACTTTCACACTGGGAGAGCTACAGTTAAGCTGCTACTCAATGTGTAGCCATCTTGGAAGTCCTAGGTAAGCATCTTTTTGATCCAAGGTGACCATGAATGCTTGAGGTATTAACATAGGTAGGAGTTTTGGAGGGTTATCATTTTGAACTTGAGAACAAAGAGGAACCTATTTAATCTGGAAAGATCCAGAATGGGTCTCCAAGTTAACTCTTTTCTTGGGACTAGGAAAAGTCTGGAGTAATACCATTTTCCCCTTTCTAGGGGAGGTACCCTTTTTATGGAGCCTTGTAGCAGTAAGCAGACCTACTTGGACCACAGCTTCTCAAACTTGTTTTTTTTTGAGACAGATGGAATGCCTGCTGGCTTTGTTTGAGAGGTGAATGACAAGTTTGTAGCCTGTTTTGATAATGCTTAGCACCCATTTTCCCTTGGTAAGTTTGGTCCATTCATGGTAGAAGAGGAAAATTCTTCCCCACAGTTTTGTAGTCGGGGCAGTGAGGTTTGTAGGGTGGGAGCTGAGGGTAAGGAAACAGGAAGGGGAACAACTGAGTCATAGTTCCTCCCTGCTGTATCCTTGGGGTTGGGGTCCACCAGGCCTAAAGGTAGTGTCTGATTGTCATATTTTTGTTGCCTTGGTGTTCTATCTCTTCTGACCCTTCTCATTCTTTGTCTGTGTAGAGAGGAAGAGGAAGGAAAGAATCAGGCCTAAACCTGGGTGGCTAAACCTGCAGAAAGTCCTTGACATTCTGCATAGATTTAACCTTTTCCTCCAGATTTTTGAAAATAGATACAGTCATGAGTCCAAACAAAAAGTCTTTGCCTAAAGGAGCATCCAGAATCTCAGTCTCAACATGCCCTGGAATGGGTTACTCCCTTAATCAAGCATGTCTGCAGATAAGAGACCCCGAGGCAGTCAGTCTGCTTGATGCTTCCAAAGCATCAAAGCCTTAAGTGAAAAGAATACTTAGCAACTTGGGAAAAAGAGTTGCAGATATCCAATAGTTCTTTGGTGAGAACCTGGCATATAAAGAAACTGACAATTGAGAGGCCTTCCTTCTTTATCATTTGGCAAAGGGTTCCTAGAAGTACTGCCCTTAGCTCCCTTAGGACCCTGAGTCACCACTTTAGGGTCAGTAATAGGATTCCTACACAGGTATTTGTGGGGATCTAGAAGCCTATAAAATGGTCTGGTTTCCTAGGAGCAGGGAAGAGTCCAATATGACATTATCTGCCACTTCTAAGTACTACAGGAATAGCTAAAGCTTTATGCTCAAAGAGCTTCAAAAATTGTTTGACCCTCTTCTTGGACAGAAGATAGTCCTGAACTTCCCAGTGAAATACTTCTTCATTTTATGAAGTGCTTCACCAAAAGTGAAACCCTCAGGTGGTGAGCCTGATACAAGGATATCAGTCAGAGTTAGAGTCAGCATATGAGCGAGTAGAAATCTGGTCTACATAAGCCAACTCTTCTTCATCTAAGGTAAAAGAATCAAAGGATTCCTGGAAGGGGGGGGTCTCTTTTTCTTTTGGCATAAGCAAATTCTGTGGTAGCAGAAAGTCTAGTTGGACTGTTCTGTCTGGGATTTGAATTAGATCCTTAGCCAGTCTAAGTATTTCCTGCTAGTAGGCCTGTTGAGGCTGATATCCAGAAAGCCCAGGTAGAGGTAAGCCAGGTAGAATCCTTTTTGATTTGGTTTTAGGCTTGAGTCTGGGTGTGGAGTCAAAGGTATTGGGACATGGTGGATGGTGGCTGTGGGTAGTGCATGGTTGATTCACAACCCCCTAGAAGATTCTGGAATTTCCCCCTCCCTCTCTGAAGATCTAGCACAGGAGTCAGAAATCAAGGCCTGCAGAATGACCTCAGACCCAAGTGAAAATCCTTGTCCTTTAACTTGCAAGGATGTGAAGGGGCCGGGATGCATATTGGACTCCAAAGGGTACTTGACAGCAGCTTCCAACACACATCCTCGGTAATTGAAAGGGACTCTGAAAATGTCTCCTGTCCATTGACAATCACGAGTCTGGGTGGACTGGCTGATGAGGAAGCTGTGTCATCTGCCACCCCTGAATGCTTCTGATGCTTCTCCCTACACTTGCAAGAGGGGTGGAAATCAGATGCCCTCTTTCCTTTTCTAAAAACTGAGAAAGAGATTAATCTCTATGTCAGACAGGACATTTGGTAAGTGAGCACAGAAGGGATACTTAGGTATGCCATGCTCTGGGCTTAAACAAAGGTATGACAGTCATAATATGGAATCTGTTTTCTACAATCAGGATAAGTATTGGTTCTAGTACTCATCTAACAGAAGCAGATAATAAAATACAATAAAAAGCTCTCCAGCAGGTCACTTAGCTTTTTGAAGAACTCTGGTTTGGGCACACCAATGCAATCTACTGAAGTGGATACTTCGGGCTGTGATGGCAGAAAAGAGCTGAATGATGGTGCTGGCTAATGACCCTTATACTAAGAGTCCTTCTTGTCCATTTTATGTCTTATGTTTTCTCACTAATACTCTGTTCCCTTGCTGGGGGAGGGCAGACAAGGCATATACCACTTTTGGACCTGTTAAAGAATGGCCTTCTTCTTAAAAAAACACAGTGCTTACAGGAGGAAACTTGGTGGTTCCAGTATGCAAACTAAATAAGGAAATTGATAATCTGTCAAGGGAATTTGTCTCTGAAAGGCACACATGCTGTTGATCATTTCTAGATGTCATCAACCTTGGAATAATCTTTCAATACAGTAACAATATAGCAAGCAGCAGCTATCATAGCAAATAGTAATGCAATATCTGCATGAGGATTATAAATAAAAAAAAAGTTTTGCCAAATTGGTCTCTCTACATCACCACTACTCTTCCTGCTGTTACTCCAATCTATCTCACTCTAACTTACAGTATATTACCTATCCCATGCTAACTTACAATATATTGCCTCTCCTCTCTTTCTTCCTCCCACATATCGTCCCTATACTGTAAATCCACACTTTATTCTGTGTTAATACATGGAAGCAGAATTGTCAAAGATCACTTCTTTTGTAAGTATGTATAACTACTATTTTCCTACAATGCTTGTATAATGTTGTAGTCTACAAAAAATGCTCCAGGTGTGTTGAAAACCATACAAAGTTGCCAAACTCAGAATCAGTTATTAGCACATCTGTAAGAAAGCAATCACCACAGTAACAATGAAAGTTTTTTAATGGTTAAGTGTTTTTCACTTTCACAAAAAGTACAGACTTCTTCAGTACTAAAACTTATCTGTTCTTTCAACAAGTTGCTATATAACATGACCTGCCTGATTATGTGATTATTGAACAAACCTCATAGAACATTTAAAGGTACATGGACAAGAAAAATACATTAAGTAAAAACACATTAGATAAAAAATAATGAATAAATGCATTAAAACCAGGGAATACTAAATAACATTCATATATAATCATTAAATTGTTAAATTCGGATGAAAATATGAAGAAATGTACAATGTTATTTGTTGTTCTCACATTAGGTTGTATACCCTGGGCTGAGTCTAAAAATAGTCCACTGAGATCAATGCTCTACTCTGGTAAACAAATACATGTAGGTAAGTATGAATGTATGAATATGTATTACTTTGATTCGGAATTTCTTGCCAGGAAGGAATCAATGGACTTAGAACTGAGTACTTCCTGGTGCACCTTTAACAAAAACGTGAAACTAGGACAGACTTCTCCCTTGCACTTTTTTTTTTTCTACTAATGTTCTTGTATGGGAAGGAGACCAGCTCCGCTCTTGGGATATCCAAAGTCCTGGAAGTTAGACTGGGAAGATAGATGTCTTGATAGATTTCTTGATACACTGGAAAATATTAGGGTACAAACCAACACCCCAATAATGGGTGATTTCAACTACCCCGCCATTAACTGGGAAAACTACTCATGTACCAACTCTTTTGCTCAACGTTTTCTCAAATTCATAAATTCTAGCGCCTTGGATCAACTTATCCACTCCCCCACCAGGGGCAGCAATATCCTAGACATGGTCATTACCAACATGAGCGACCAGTGTTCCACACCAGAGGTTAATTCTCTGTTGGTCAGATCCGACCACAAGCTAATCAGCCTAGACATCCACACCCCATCCCCACCCTCCATTAGGGAAACCACCGTAAAATATTTCTCCAAAGCCAATGTGACACCTGTGCCCTGGCCCAGCAATCAAGGAGCCTCAATCCTCTCCACTAACACCAGTGAGGGGCATTTCATATAGGAGAAAAGGATAACAAATACACACAGTAAAGTTAAATTTCTCTTAAGAGCACACAGAGATCACAGTCAGTCCAGGGCTGGTCACTCCCTTGCTCTCCAGGTCTCCAATAAGACTTCCCACTGGCATAGCTATAGGGTCCAGATCTCAGCCTAGTGGGCAAGCTAAAGCATCCAGCACCCTCTCTGTCTAACCAGTGCTTCGTGTCCCTGCCCAAGTAGCTGACACACACACACACACACACACACACACACACACACACTTTGAGAAGAGTATATACAACCACACAGACACTCCTGGAGAAGGCTGGCACAGGCTCTCCAGCTGTGCCCCTTTTTCCCAGACTATACTGTAGAAATCACTGCCACCACCCAACTAATATTTATCAGCTACTAAAAGGTCCTTAAAAGGGTGTCCAATTATTACTGTGCAATTATAGTATCCAATTGGTAGTACAGCACAGGACTATAGCTATTAGATTGGCTTTCTACAATTTTTCCAAAGGCATGCAGGTACTCTAAAGAGCTTAAATTATCTCTACAAAAACAGCCACAGTTGAAAGGGTTTAAAAATATAATATAATAAAAAGACTGCTATAGAAATGCATATCTCCATAGAACAGGCATGCACCCACAACATGTGTTTGATAACACTGTAAGGGGGCAATGGATGAGGTTATCTAGGTTATGTGTGGATTCTGAAGATTTTGAAACTGAAATGTCTAGTTTACAAGACAAGTTCATACAGAGAGGATATCAACAGAGGAAAGTGAAGAACATAATTGAAAAATTTAAAGATGATATAGGTGAATAAGGGAAACCTTATTTCTCTGAGAGAGTGGTAGGAGGGTTGACTAAGAGAAAGGGCAATAAAAACCATAGTATGTCTTTGAAATATGCTAGCAATGCATGAATAGCCACTGATATATTTAAGAGATATTGGTCTATTTTAACAGCGGACCCAGAAACTGAAGCAGTTGTAGGTACTAGGCCTAACTTTATATATAGGAATATGACTAACATTAAAAGGCATTTATGCTACCCCAGATTTAACAACATGAACCAAGACAGAGAGGTTAAGGCATGTGTTAAATGTAATTTTTGCCAATTTACTGATATGTCAAAACAATATCAGCATCCAGATTTAAATAGAACCTTTTGGTTCAAAGCAAGTGGGACATGTGACACAGAGCACATAGTGTGTCTTGCTTCCTGTCAAATTTGTCAAGCCTTCTACGTAGGCAAAACTGATAGAAAATTTAAGCATAGAATTAGGGAGCACCTATATGACATTCATAAGCAGGTCATGACGAATGCATTAGCCAAGCATGTGAAGAACACCACAGAACAACATAATTTTAAGTTTTTTATGACTGAAAACACTAAAATAGACAGTAGACAAGGTGACGTAAAAAATAGAACAGAAACCAACAAAACCAGATGGTTAGTTGGGCTTAGGCTGACTCTGGGAAGGGTCTGAATGATAAGGTCCCTATTAAGCCTATATTGAAGAGTAGACCCCTAAAACACTAGCACATAATCAGTACACTCCTGGGACTGTTATGTTGTACATATGTAGAAAAAGTGTGGGGGGGGGTGAGATACACTCCTTTTTTATATGTATTGTAGGTTTTTAGAGTTGTAACATATATATATTTTCTATGTACGTTGTATATATTTTATGTGGATATATATATTGTTCTGTGTTATATATTTTTAGAATACTGAAGTGCTTTAAGTACATTAGATGTATTTTTATCAGAATATATGGGATCCAACATGCTGTTTTTGATCATGCATTATATGACTTTAAGAAGAGAATGCATGGAGCCAGTGCTTTCAATTAGTGACTGATGGTAATAGTATGTAAGTGGAAGCTCCATTTCAAATATGTATATGTCTGAGGAAGCAGTGGGACACACTGCGAAAGTGCTTACATTTTATTTTCTGTTTTTTGTCGAATAAATAGTATTTCTGTTGAAGCCATTGGTTGGACTTGCATCTTACTTCTTTGTTGTTTAAAAATATTTAATAACAAATAGTCAAAACACAAGACAATACTTTTCACTACACAGTGCTAGTTCAGAGATCACAGAGAAATACTTAAAATAATTCAGTAGTACAGTTCTGTCATCACAGAAAAACACTTAGTCTAATATTTCTAGTTTCTAGCTATTTCTAAGAGAAAACACAAGTCTAAGGTAAACTTACATATAGAGTAAGACAGTGCTGAGTTGGACGGTCAAGACAAAAATGCTTAATGCTCTCTGATTCTCTCTGTTTTTAAAATCACATTCCTGGTTCACATTACATCATTCTTTACACTTCCCTGGGTTCCCAGGCTAACAGGCCACATTCTTTGGTAAGCTCACACCAGGTCAGGAAGCAAAGCCATTAAGGGCATTTATGCATGCAAATCCTGGCCATTAGCTTTGGCCTTAAAACAATAGCAAGAATTCCTTCATCTAGACCGTCCAGAGCAATGTTTACATCAAAGGATCACAACATGCTCTACTTGGTCAGTAGAGTGCACTGTTGTTACATTTTTTTTCAGTTCCACATGTAACATTATTTTTACCATTTAAGACACAAACCTGTGATTTACATTGATATTTACAGATGACAGAATTATCTCCAAAATTCTATCTGGCTAGGCTGGCAGCCTTCATCTATCTTCACCCAATCTTCACATATCTTCCCCCCTGGAGAACTCAAGCTAGTTTTTCAAGTGACCCTTGAGGAACGCTGCTTAAGAGGGTTAGGTCTATCTGAGTATACCTTAACCCATTCCCTGTCTTGAGAGCCCATCTGCATTGGCATTGGTACTCCCACTGTGGTGCTGCACTGACATACCATATGCTTGCAACCCTGGGCTCCATCTTAGCAACTTTGCATTTTGCTGGCTGGCTCTGTTTAACCATGTTAGGGGGTTGTGATCTGTCATAACAGTGAATTTCCTTCCATACAGATAAGGCTGAAGTTTCAGCATTGCCCACACTATGGCTAGACATTCCTTTTCTACACCTAGATAGCATTCCTCCCTGCGTTGGAGCCTATGATGGAGATAAACCACTGGGTGCTCTTCCCCCTCTGAAGAAATCTGGCTAAGTACAGCCCCCACCCCATTGTTCGAAGCATCCACCTGCACAACAAATTATTTGCTGTAATCTGGACTGGCTAAAACAGGGGATCCTCCCAAAGCTTCTTTAAGCTTCTGGAATGCCTGCTCACATGCTGGGGTCTACACTACCTTATCTGGCCTGTTCTTCCTTGTCAGGTCTGTGAGGGGAGCAGTTATGGTACTATAACTGAGGCCAAACTTTCTGTAGTACCCTGCTTTTTAGTAACAGGTGCAGGCCATGCCTGAATGGCTTCCACTTTGGCAGGCTCTGGCCTTATCTTACCACTCCCCACTCTATGTCCTAGGTAGGAGACCTCTGCCATACCCACCTGACATTTGCTGAGGTTAATGGTCAACCCTGCCCTCTGTAGTCTGCCCAGCACCTCCTTGACATGATGAAGGTCTCTGGCCAGGAATGGCTGTAGATGGCAATATCATCTGGGTAAGCAAGGGCAAACCCTCCTGCTCCTGCCATGATATGATCTACCAGCCTCTGGAAAGTTGCTGGGGCATTCTTCATCCCAAAGGGCATCTTTGTGAACTCATACAAGCCAAAAGGAGTCACAAAGGCTGAATTATCTCTAGCAATGGGAGTCAAGAGCACCTGCCAGTAACCCTTGGTAAGATCAGTGGTTGTAAGATACTTAGCCCCACCCAGCTGCTCTAGGGCCTCATCTGTCCTAGGCATGGGATAAGCATCTGACTCTGTGTGACTATTTAATTTCCTGTAGTCCACACAGAACCTGGTGCTACCATCCTTCTTTGGCACCAGCACCACTGGGGAGGCCCAGGGACTGTTGGACTCTTGAATCACTCCTAGTTCCAACATCTCCTGTACCTCCTCCCTCAGAGTCTGTTTGACTCTCTCAGGCACTCTATAAGGGGCCTGCCTAATAGGCCTTTGGGGTCCTGTGTCCACCTGGTGCTGCCCTGGGTGGGTACACTCTGGTTTCCCAGTGAATATGACCCCAAATTCCTGCAAAACTGCTCGGATGTCTCAAATCTGGGTAGGAGATAGCTGCTGGGACATTGCTACCCCTTCCACTGAGGTGTCAGCCCAAGCCTCACTGAGGAGATCAGTCCGCAGATCTCCCTCAGACTCCTCCTGCAGTCCACTGCAAATGCTCAGCACAAGGGCCTCCCTATCATGGTAAGGTTTCATCATGTTAACATGGTACAATTCATGCCCCTGCCTTCTGCCTAGCAGTTCTACCATGTAATTAACATCACTTACCTTTCTTACCACCTTGTAGGGTCCCTCCCATGCTGCTTACTGCTTGTTGTGTCTGACAGGAATGAGAACCATTATCTGCTGTACCACAGCATACTGTCTAGCTTGTTCATTCCTGTCATACCACACCTTTTTCTGTTGTTGGGCTTCTGCCAGGTTCTCCTGGGCCAAGCCCATGCGTTCCCTGAGCCTTGTCCTGAGGTTTAGAATGTATGCCACAACAGACTCCATGGGAGACTTGCACTTACCTTCCCACTCATCTCGAATTAAATCCAGACGTTCCCCACCCTATGCCCATAGAGCAACTCAAAGGGTGAAAAACCTGTCGATTCCTGGGGAACCTCTCTGTAAGCAAACAACAGATGGGGCAAATATTTGTCCCGCTCCCTCTTTAACTGATCTGAAAATGCTCGTAGCATGGATTTGATTGTAGAGATTAACCTGTCAACAAGACCATTAGTCTGGGGATGGTAGGGGGTGGTCTTCATTTGCTTCACCCCACAGGACTTCCACAGACAAGCCAGCAAGTCTAACATGAAATAGGCACCTCTGTCAGTCAGTATTTCTTTTGGGAAACCTACCCTGCTGAAAATCTCAAACAAAGCATTTGTCACATTCTCTGACTCAATGGAGGACAAAGGAACTGCCTCAGGGTATTGTGTAGCATAATCCACTACCACTAGGATATACGTTTTCCCTGTGGAACTTGGGGTACTCAGAGGACCCACAATATCAATAGTTACCCTCTGAAATGACTCCTCAATCACAGGCAAAGGCATCAAAGGAGCTCTCACCTTGTCTCCTGCCTTGCCTACCTTTTGTCACTGCTCACAGGTCCTGCAGTACCCTGTTACATCTCTGGAAATTCCAGGCCAATAGAAGTTCTGAATAATATGCCTCTTTATACATTTTATTCCCATATGACATGCAAAGGGAATATCATGGGCTATGGCTAGAAGCACCAGACAGTAGGCTCTATGCACTACCAACTGCTGTACTCTCTCACCTTCTAGGCCTCCCTCAGGGGTCCACTCTCTGTATAGTAACACTTCATCTCTGTATACAGATTCCCCCTTTCCTTGAGAATCAGGTGCCTCCCTAACTACCTGCCTCATGCCTTGCAATGTAGGGTCTGAGAGCTGAGCCTGTCTCAACTCTCTCCTTGTAACCCTTCCCAGCTCTCCTTCCACAGGAAGTCTGGCATCCTCTGACAGTGGTGCCTCACTGTCAGCCTGGGTACTACTACTCACCTCTCCCCTTGCAGTCACTCTGTCCAAGGGACCATCATTACACCCAATCAGCTATGGCTCACCTTCAGTCTCACTGCTACTGGGTAGCTCCCTCCCTGAAGTAACCGCCTCACCAGTCCTGGCTGCAAGTATGCAGTCTGCTGGTTCTCCCCCAGGCTACCAGACCCACATGCTTGTCAACTAGCCTGACTGTGTGTAATGGCATAAGCACATGGTACTGCCTCATCCAAATCCTTCACTATCAGGACATCTGCAGGATGGTAGTTCCATACCCCTGTTGTCTCAAGACAACCTACTATTGGCATTTTGTCTTTCCACTTCCTGGCTCCCTCACCTTGTGTTCCCCACCTTGCCTCTGTGGGCACCTGTATGCCACATGGCCCCACTGGTTGCATTAAAAACATTTAACCCTAGCTCCTGGATGTGTACCTGGACTAGTGGCTTCCCCTGCTGCTGGCAGATTCTGTTGGGGCAGTCTATGCTGCCCACCATGAGTTCCTTTAGACCCATGAGCAGTACTGGGGGTCCCTTTCCTGTGCAGGGCTGCTCTGCCTGTCAGGTATAGGTCTCCCTTCTTCCACAACTCATCTGAAGTAGCACATTGTCTATCAGCTAACCAGATCCTCATGTCCTCAGGCAAAGTGTTAAGGGCTTGTTCCCTCACCAAAAGGTCTGTCAGCCCAAGTGGTGACCTGACATCCACTCACCCACCTATGGAAATAAGTGCTCAATTCAGCAACATATTCACACACACTTTCATCTGCCTTGCATCTATGTTCATGAAACCTTTTCCTTCTTTTTAGCAGCAGTATAAACAAAACATGCAATGTCAGACATTTTTGACAAAACAGTTACAGCTTTACCATGGGGTAAGGGGGTCAGGAACCGTACCCAGAGCCTTTGGTCAACACTATACTGTTTACATACCCTCTCAAACATATGAATGAAACTATCAAAATTATCCCTCTCTTTAAATTGTGGAAGAAATTTACTGACCTTTTGTGCTTCTGGGGTTCAGTTACTCCCTTCCCCATTACCTCCATGACTCTGGCAAAGAGTCAGCATTTCCCTCTCATGCCTCCTCTACTGCTCTTTTTCCTCGGCTTCTATCTCCAAACGCCTGGCCTCCAACTGAAGTCTCTTTAGCTCCAAATGGATTTTTAAGTCCTCTGCAGAAAGGTTGAGCTGTCCATTCTCTGAGGGTATTATATCTCCACTGCCAGTCTGATCATCCTCCTGGTTGCTGTTTTCTGATGCAGCTGTAACCAAGGCTGCAATCAGGTCTGCCTTAGTCAGGTTTCCATGCACCAGTCCCCTAGCCTGGCACATCTCTGCCAGCTGGCTCCTTGTCAGCTTTCCATACTCCTCTGCTGACATGCTGCCTGCTCACCCTGACTAACTAAGCTGACAAAAGAAATAAAACAATTGTGACCTGAACTCTAAGAATTCACTGTGTGGCTGATTTAGAGCACAAAACATCTTCAAAGCTCACCGTACACAAGCTACAGGAATTCACTCTACCCACACCACTACAAGCCAATTAGTATTTGCCAACCAATTAATTAATTAACTGTTGCAAAAAAGAGTAAAATCCCAGGATTGGAGGAACTCCATTGTCAGCCTCAGTAAGAAGCTGAGATCTCTCATAAAATCCTCCAAACAATTAATATGTGATGCCCATGCCCTGGCCCAGCAATCAAGGACCCTCAATCCTCACCACTAACACCAGTGAGGGGCGTCTTCATATAGGAGGAAAGGATAACAAATACACACAGTAAAGTGCAATTTCCCTTAAGAGCACACAGAGATCACAGTCAGTCCGGGGCTGGTCACTCCCTTGCTCTTCAGGTCCCCAATAAGACTCCCCACTGGCACAGATATAGAGTCCAGATCTCAGCCTAGTGGGCAAGCTAAAACCTCCAGTACCCTCTCTGTCCAACCAGTGCTTCGTGTCCCTGCCCAAGTAGCTCGCTCACACACACACACACACACACACACACACACACACACACACACACACATATACACTTTGAGAAGAGTTTATACAACCACACAGACACTCCTGGGGAAGGCTGGCACAGGCTCTCCAGCTGTGCCCCTTTTTCCCAGACTATGCGGTAGAAATCACTGCCACCACCCAGCTAATATTTATCAGCTACTAAAAGGCCCTTAAAAGGGTGTCCAGTTATTACTGTGCAGTATTAGTATCCAATTGGTAGTATAGCCCATGGCTAAAGCTATTAGAGTGGCTTTATACAATTTTATCAAAGGCATGCAGGTACTCTAAAGAACTTAAATTATCTCTACAAAAACAGCCACAGTTGAAAGGGTTTAAAAATATTTAATAACAAATAGTCAAAACACAAGACAATAGTTTTTACTACACAGTACTAATCAAGAGTTCAGAGATCACAGAGAAATACTTAAAATAATTCAGTAGTACAGTTCTGACATCACAGAAAAACACAGTCTAATATTTCTAGTTTCTAGTTATTTCTAAGAGAAAACACAAGTCTAAGATAAACTTACATATAGAGCAAGACAGTGCTGAGTTGGATGGTCAATACAAAAATGCTTAATGCTCTCTGATTCTCTCTGTTTTTAAAATCACATTCCTGGTTCACATAACATCATTCTTCACATTTCCCTGGGTTCCCAGGCTAACAGGCTACATTATTTAGTAAGCTCACACCAGGTCAGGACGCAAAGCCATTAAGGACATTTATGCATGCAAATTCTGGCCATTAACTATGGCCTTAAAACAATGGCAAGGATTCCTTCATCTAGACCGGCCGGAGCCGTGTTTACATCAAAAGGTCACAACATGCTCTACTTGGTCAGTAGAGTGCACTGTTGTTACTTTTTTTTTTCAGTTCCACATGTAATACTATTTTTACCATTTAAGACACAAGCCTGTAGTTTACATTAATATTTACAGATGACAGAATTATCTCCAAAATTCTATCTGGCTAGGCTGGCAGCCTTCATCTATCTTCACCCAATCTTCACAGCCAACTTCATGCTTCTTAAGACAGAAGTGGCAAACTTCACGGCACCAATGTAGACAGACAAGAGAGGTACGACTGCTGAATCCTACACAAATGCACTTTATAAGCATTTACATGAGTGCATGGATCGTGCTATCCCTAATGGAACCAAGATGCTATCCTCCAAAAAAAGGAAGCCAATCTGGTGGTCCCCTGCCATAAACAAACTCTACAACAGAAGAAAGAAACTGTTGCAAAAAAGAGTAAAATCCCATGATTGGAGGAACTCCCTGGTCAGCCTCAGTAAGAAGCTGAGATCTCTCATAAAATCCTCCAAAGCTAGTTACGAAAACCAAATCACCACTGATTCTAAAGACAACCACAAAGCATTCTATAGCTATATCAGGAATCTCAATGGCAATGCTCAGATCTGCTCTGAGTTACAGCACAATGGCACTAAATATACAAAACAAACTGATATTGCCAACATCCTGGCAGATAGGTACAGTGCTAACTTTACCCCCCTCTCATCCCCTAAAGGGCCCATCCCTATACCAGAAGAATGTAAAGTTCCTGTAATCACGGCTGCACAGGTAGAAACCACACTCTCCAGAGCCAACAACACAGCATCCATGGGACCCGATAGCATCCCAGGCTGCATTCTACATGAACTACAGAATGAACTGGCACGCACCTAAACACCATGTTCAATCATAGCCTCACACCAGGCCTTGTGCCCACTGAATGGTGCACAGCGACGGTTATCTCACTCCACGAAGGGGGAGCCACCATGGACCCCAGGAACTACTGCCCCATTAGTCTAACGAGCCTGGTCTGCAAGGCCATGGAACATATCATCATGGAACTTATAAACAAAGACATTAGTAATCTCCAAACTCTGGACCCCACTCATTTCAGGTTTGTAAAAGGCAGATCATGCCTCCTAAACGTGATAGACTTCTTTGAAGCAGTCACCAAAGCCGTAGATGAGGGTAAGGTGGTTCACACAGCCTATTTAGATCTCGCCAAGGCTTTTGACACCATCCCCTACTCTGGAATTATAGATAAACTCATTAAACTAGGTATAAATCCCTATGTCACAAGATGGGTTGCCAACTGGCTCAATGACAGAACCCACAATGTGAAAGTAGCAGACAACTTCAGACCAATGACAAGTGGAGTACCACAGGGTTCAGTCCTGGGTCCTCTCCTGTTTGGTATCTACTTTTCTGAAGTACAGTCTAACACAGAAGTTCACAGATGACTGCAAACTAGGAGCCAAAATTGAAACTCCTAACAATGTGGACAGCCTACAAAAGAGCCTCACTGAGACAGATGCCTGGTGTCAAAGCCATGGCCTGAAGCTCAATGCCAAAAAGTGCACTGTCATCCCCTTTGGTAAAAACTCTGTACCCATGAGCTACCACATAGGGGGTAGTCTACTTAACACTGAAAGTGTGATAAGAGACCTTGGGACACAGGTGGACAGTAGTCCCTCCTTTGATAAACACATTGCCACAGTAGTCAGGAAATCCTTCTACGAGGCACACCTCATCACAAAAGGTTTCTCATCCAGGAAAAAAGAGGTAATTGTTCCCCTTTACTCATCATTCATTAGACCCATTATAGAGTATAGCGCCCCTTTTGGTATGTACCTCAAGAGACATCTACGACAACTGGAAAGGCCACAGAAATGCCTCAGAAAGAGGATTACCGGCCTCAAACAGATGCCCTACACAGACTGTCTCAATAAACTCCAGCTTTACTCCATCGCATATCGCCTACTCAGAGCTAATCTCTGCCTAACATACAAAGCTATGTCAAACCCAGAGCTGTTAGACATGCTTCACTTAAAGAAATCCCAATCCCTCTGAGCTACATGCTCTAGGGACCTAAACCTTGTCACCACAATAAACAGAACATGCTGGAGGGATAGATTCCTGTCCCAGAGACTTCCCATACTCTGGAACAAACTACCTATCTATATCAAACAAAACTCATTAGCACTCCAAGAAAAACCTTGATGATTGGATGGGAAATAGGAAATTCACCCTGGGGATCACCTTTGTGGCTCTGCTCGATAGGGGCACAGGAAAATTATTTTCTTGGGTGGCGAAAGCCAGGGTACCTTTTTGGCTAGACAAACACGAAAGGCAAAAAGACAAACTTGGAATCAAAACACCAAAGTGAGCAGGAAATACGTGACAAAAGACAGTTTAATGTTGTTAGCGCTTTCGGAAATAGACTGTGCTTTTCCTTCTTCAGACATAAAACACTCACATTCAAATGTTTTTAAAAGAACAAATCTAGTGTTAATTAATTAATTAGCTGAAGTGAAAAATCAAGATTTAAAGTGAAATACTCTATTACTTGGCCACTTCTAAATAGATGCAACCAAAAACAGTTGCATAAAATCCAGCTAAACAACCCTTAGTTTACAGAAATTCATAACAGCCTACATACGTACATTTTAAATACAAATCTAAAATAACAATTAATTTATAATTAATAAAATTGTTACTAAAAAATCTAAAATGCGTGTTCAACAAGACACAATGTGTGTGGACCAATACTAAAGGGAAACTATCAGTAAGAATAATTTAACTTTTCTAAATTCATCTTTTTAAAGACAAAAGCTTTAAAAAACATTTAATCGAAACTGTTTCATTCAACCCTGGGGGCAAATATGCTGCAGTGGAAATTTGCCATCTTAATTCTTCAATTTCCAAATTGATTTGCCAAGGGCCACCTCTCACATCTACGCTTATGTGCTTTAATACTGAAAACTTAAAGGAGTGGTCTGGGAAATCATCAATATGCCTAGCCAATGCGTTAGTTGTATCCCTCTTACTTATAGCATACAGGTGTTCATAAATACGTTGCCTTAGTTTCCTTTCGGTCTTACCGATATAGAAAGCTTTACAAACTTGGCAGCAAGCAATACACCACTCCTTTTGTGTCACATGAGAATTTACCCTGGGTTTTATAAAACCTGTCCCTAATTTTAAATTGATGATTCAAGTTTAAGTGCTTACATTGGTGACACCTTCCACACTTAAACATACCCTTGTTTTTATTATTGTTAGGGGATGGGTTGGTGGAGTATTGCAATAACATTTTTAAGTTTTGCCCTCGTCTAAAGGTAATTTTTGGTTTGTCACCAAAGGCTTTGTATAGAGACATATCCTCTATAAGGAGAGTCCAATTTTTATATAAGGTCTCCCTAATAAAAGAGTGGTCTAAATTGTATGTACATAAAAAACTTGTAATATGACAGTTGGTGTTACTAGGTAGAGAAACCTGTACCTCCCCAACAGGAATATCAAGTTCTTCCCAACCCCCAGTTCCTAGTAATGGCTTAAAGCAGCCAGCATGCCATTTAGTGGTTACCTCTATGGAAATGTTAGAGACTAAACTCGGCGGGTAACCCCTCTTAAGAAACATTCTTTCAAGCAGACCGCATTCTTCAATGAAATCAGCCTCATCTGAAATCATTCTGGCTGCCCTCACCATCTGCCCCTTAACCACTGCTCTCTTTTGGTGGTAAGGGTGACAACTGGAGAAATGAAGGAAAGAGTTGGAATACGTGGGCTTCCTATAAATTGTACTTTTAAATCTGTTTCTAACTACGTCCTTATGAATACAAATGTCAAGAAAATTAATAGTTTCATTTTCGAAATTGAATGTAAACTCCAAAAAATTGGTTGAAGCAGTGATTAATTTAATAAAATCTTCTACTGTTTTGCCTGGGCTTTTCCATAAAATAAACATGTCATCTTGGTATCTTGTATACCAAGCGACATTGTTCTTAAACATAGTAGTTTGGAAAAAGATGGTGGTCTCCCAATGTGCCATTATACAATTGGCAAAACTACCACCACAGGGAGATCCCGTGGCTACCCCTGATTTTTGGAGAAAAAAATCCCCCTCAAGCCACATGAAGTTGTTAAACAAAACTAACTCCAACAAAGTAACTACGATGTAAGTGATGTTGTTGTCAGTTTTCCTTGCATGTAAGAAATCTCTTATCCACTCTATCCCCAATTCTTGGGGGATCACGGTGTACAAGTCCTTTACATCAATAGTCAATAATTTATAGTCCTGTTTAAAAGGGATGCTGCTGAGTTCCATTAGAAAACTCCACGAATCTTTACATATTTGGTACTCATTCTCTACTAAGGGCCTTAAAGTACTGTCCACATACTTGGCACAACCATAGGTAATTGACCCACGTCCTTCAACAATGGGTCTAAAAGGGGGGGGGGGGTCAACAAGCCTCTTGTGGATCTTAGGGATGCCAAATAAAGATGCCAGCCTAGGGGCTGGCATGGTTAAAAAATTAAGCAAATCTAAATCAATTACTTTTTCAATAAAAAGTTCGTCTAAAGTGGCCCTAATCTTACTATAGGCCATATTAACTTCATTAAGACAAACTTGTTGGTAAATCGAATTGTTTAGATATTCAGCCATACAAGAGATATAAGTACTGTGATTCATACAAACTAGGCCACCTCCTTTGTCTGGCTTCATCATTCTAATTTTACAGTCATTCAACAATCTAATAAAGTCACGTTCTTTTTCACTGATGTTATGAAAACCTTTCTTGCCTTTTAAACCAGTGTCAAGAAAAGACCTAAAATCCAATTCGCACATTTTCTCAAATGCCAGAACATTAGGGTGAAGAGGTGGATTAAAAATGCTAGAGACTCGCAATGAGTTAGAAAAACAGAAGGATGAGCCCATAATAGCATTTAAATTAATCTTACGTACAAAAAGTTTAAGGTCCACTATTGTGTTAACTAAATTCATTCCAGAGTCAGGAACGAAGGACAAGCCTAATGCAAAGAAGTCAATAATATCCTGAGGGAAAGTTAAATCAGAATAATTGTAAATGTGAAAGTCACCAGCAGAGTTGGATAGGATTTGAGGGTTTAAAACCCCATTTCCAACTACCTCCTGCACTGATTCCTTCGTTTCCGCATGTGCCCTTGCTGGTTGGGCTGTCTCGAGTTGTTCTGACCGTTGGCCTGGTGCAATGGAAAACCCTGTTGTGAACTTGCTGTAAATTGATTGTTGTTGTTACTGTTGCTGTTATTATTATTATTCTTATTGCCAGCTGCCCGGTTGTTTGGAACTGAAGGGTTGTTCCCATTGTTCCTAATCCTTTCACTTCTTCTTGGCAAATTCTCTTCTGTATAACTATCAGGATCGTGTTCACCAAGATCACCCTCTTCATTGCTAACAGCATTTTCATTAGAAACCCTCTGAAAACTGTTACCCAAAACTGGTGGGGGTGGGGGGTAGGCAGTCTCAGAGGAATACTGCTGAACGTCTCTTGCAATTTTCTTTTTCTTAGCACAAGCCAACTTAGTGATAGTGGCCTCAATACTGTTGAAAATCCTCATATTCGTATTTGTAACGAGGAAAATCAACACTCAATGTTATGTCATGTTCTAATGTTTCTAGTTCACTTTTACAAAGCAAAACTTGAGATTTGTAATGTTTAACCAATGTTTTAATAAACTCAAAGCCCTGCTTATTGAACAGCTCCAAAAGTTCAAGGTGGAACTCGGACTGGTTGACCAACCCGACAGGGTACCTCCACTGCCTGAGCCCTTTAGGTATAATTTCTTTGGTCAAGCATTCCTCCAAGTATGATATTTCTAGCTGCAGTTTCCTGTAGCGAAATAGCTTATAGTCAAATAAGTTAATAATAGATGAAAGATTAGTGGGTGTGTTAACTTGCATTGAATTAGAAGTAGATACACGATTATCACAGAAAAAATTCTCGTTGCCTAAGAAAGTCCCAAGAGTTGGTGCCGACTCAATAAGATTCCTGTTGTTGCTTATATGCACAGGCTGGTTAGAATCTCCAGTCGGAAGCATTGGCTGCGTGTTTCTACCAGTTTCAGTTGTGACCCCTTGGTTTAAATCACGATTTCCTCGATGGTTGGAAGATGGCAAACTCCCATTGCTAATACAAGGTGAAATCACAGTTCCGACAGGTACGTTAGGCGGAAAAGGTTGCTGCATGCTAGAATTCCCTTGTTTGGCAGAATCTGCCAGACTCTCAACTTTCTGTGTTAAGCTCTCTACACGGCCCATGAGAACTTGTAAAAGGGCTGTGAGATTACCAGCGGCATTCACCTCTCCAGATCCAGAGCTTACATTACTCACATCATTAAGAACAGGCTCTTCTTGTGAAAAAAGAGAGCCTTGTGAACCTGCTCCACCTTGGTTTGCCATAAAGTACCAAACAAACACGAAAGGCAAAAAGACAACCTTTTTGGCTAGGCTTGTATAGGCCCTAGGGCTGATAGCCTAGTACCTAGCTATGAACCTATGAAAATGTCTGCCTGCAGCTAATTCTAGAAGGATTTAAAGATGGATGTCTACCTGAAGTTAATCCACACATAATGATTTATACTGCAGCAGTGATCCTTATGACAAATAAAGCAGCATTGTGCTTTACTTTAATCCCTCTTGCTGATGCTATTCTTCACCAAAATTACACTTTATGACAGATTTTATACAGATAAAACTGACAGTCAAACATTTTAGTATTACTTCTTCTGGACATCCACACAAGCACTGTTTGGCAACTTAAAGGCCAATAAAACCTCACAAAGTCATACCAAACCTTTGGATATAATTATATCTTTGATCAAACTCAGCAAGATAATATGATACAGGACCATTATAGTCTCTAATAATACTGTCACAAATATGTGCATATAGGTGTACTTACCCCAACAGTAAATCTTCAAGATGTGTTCACTGTAACAGCAAATCATAACCTTTGGGTTACTTCCCACCTGCCTTGTCTTTAACCTAGACAGAATGTAATCAATAGTAATCAACTCCATGTTAAGTTTTCCATAGTATCATCATAAGTGAGTGAGGCAGTTATACAACAAGCACTGTTATAAGCCTTTCTTCTGCTTTTTAAGCCTGCTGAGGGAATTGTTCTTGTTACAAACCATTATCCTAAATAATTATGAAATCCTATAATTATGCTAAAAAGTAACTGAGAAAGGGTTAGACTAACAATTCTGAATATCTATATACAATTATTTAGGGGGTGAAGAGAGGGCATCTTTACAGATACATTGACCACTCCTCAAATATCAACTACTCCAGTAAGTACTTAGACACAACTGTATTATCTTCTTTGGAGAAGGGCCCCTGTAACTGTAAATCTCAAGATTTGGGTAGATTCCCAAGCAGTACTATCATACCAATGGAAAGGGGACAGTTAGCAGGACTTTATGTGGCAGACATGTTCCAAAATCTAACCTACCGATAAACTGGGCATTCAGCTAATAGTATATTACACTACACTGCAGCTTCTAAAGCATCTTGTGTAGAAATATTTCTGAAGTACAATTCTGAAGCTGATGTGGTTCTATTGGGATGTGTTCTTATTGTGCTCTGTAGTACTAATTTAGTATCTGTCATAACAAAATGTGGTGAAGTACAATAGCCATTCAGAAAGGATCAGCTTGATGGCTAGTAGGAGTTCTTTTTTTCAATGAAACAAAAAATTGTTTGGTCTTTATAATTATTTGGTTCTTTTAGTATAACATCTGAGTTTCTGTGTATATCAAGCGAGTTCAAAAAAATTTTGCAGTCTGCAGAAGAATAATTGGTGAAGAATCAGTTATTCTATGTCAGATATAAACAAAGGGTTAGTTCTAATTAAACTTTTTCACTATGGAAAACCATACAAAAGCAGTTTACTCATAACACTGAAATGTAGTATCCACTAGAAAAAGAATGTTCCAGGAAAATATTCTAGATCTGAAGTCTCTGCTGATTCAAAAGAAGATAAAGTCAGTTTCTTCAATGTTGTGTCTTTCGGCTTTTCCCGGTTAGGGGTCGCCACAGTGGAACTCCGGTCCTCTAATGATTGGCAGTAGATTTTTACATGCCGAGTTGCCAGCCCTGATGCACAACCTTCAACGAAGGTACGCCCATTCACGCATGTCTCCAGACAGAAGACACTTTCTTCAATAAAATGTTTAAATCATATAGTGGGAGAGATGTCTTTTTTTGAGACCTTAGGATTTAAGGAAAGCTTTTACAGCTGGATTCCTGAAACCTGTGGAGAAGATGGCAAACATCAGATACTGCAAAAAAGTGGACTTAGAAGAGGAATATTCTAAGCTGGAATTAAATAAATACCTTGAATTTCTTAGTAATGTTAAAAAGGACATAAATAGGACTCAGACTTTGTTGCAGCCTCCATAAAAGAAATATTTCCCCTTTTGCATTTATTTTCTTGTATTACATGTATTTGCTTTCTTTAAAATTAGTAATGTCTGGCAGGAATATAACTTACTTTTACGAACCCATATTCTGTCCATCCAACATCCAGAGTTTTATGTTTGGGATACAAAGTCTTGTCTTGTCCTACTGTTGTGGCAGTATGGATTTACGTGACAGCAGTGACAATGGTGCCTGGGTTAAAAGGCTCATTAGGAGACAGGATCATGACTGCCTTGGCTAATAAGAAACTCTTAGAATGAAATCGACCTTGTCTTGCTTTGAAAAGTAATTTCAGAAACATAGGAAGAAAATGGGAGGCATACATTAAGCTCCAAGTCCATTGAAAGAGGAAAGCATCTGTCTTCCACATTACTGTAGTTGATTATAGAATGAAAGATCTTGCTTAACTGTTGTGATGTGTGGCAAGCAGATCTCTGGAAGGCCACACATTTGTACAATCGTTTGACAGGTGTATCGATTCAGTTTTCACTCGTGAACCAGTGTTACTTTCCTGTGTAGTGCATCCACCAGCCAATTCTGAGGACTTGAGATATGGTGTAAACTTTTTTACTAAGTTGGGAAAAATGTTCTTTCAGGAGGAAAATGCAAGAAACATGAACCAAGTTGTACTGAAACTGTACTAAATTAAGAAAAATGTAAGTCATTTTTAAAGATAAAACAAAAGTATGTTGTACTTGCCTTTGAAGCAAGTATGTACTATTTAAAAGTAGTGTGAGAAACTGTATATAAAAATTAAACAGTTCTTTTGTTAATGTGAAAATGTACTACAGTTTGAAAGTGAATCTAACGTTCCTGTACACACATCTGTAGTGCCTAAAGCCAAACACTTACTGAAGATGACACACTATGTCAAAGAATGTTTCCTTTTTGGAATTGCTCCCCTCAGAAATATGCAGCTGTGGAGAAAAAAGCAAGTATCTTCTAAAATTCAACACTGAAGACCTCAAGAAAGTCTGCTTGGGACTCATAAATAGAGACACTCTTACCTAGGGTGTTGCTGGATTTTCCGGATGCAGCATGTGCAGAGCAACAGAGCTATCTGTAAGAAATTTGCAGATTCTATTCAGATCTTGAAAGCTAGTGACAAGCAGGGCGCAATTTATATCTAGTTAAAATTAGAGTCTCGGCTAGCTGATAATTTTTACTGTACGTCATCTGTCTAATCAGAATTTTTATTTTACATTTCTTGTGGAAGATTATTTCCAGTTGTATATTAATTTTCAGGTGGAATTATTTATTTTATTTATTTCAGGTTTAAAAGACTTTCGGCTTTTCCCGGTAGGGGTCACCACAGCGGAACTCCTCATGATTGGCAGTGGATTTTTATGGTGCCGAGTCGCCAGCTCGACGCCCAACCTTCAATGAAGGCATGCCCATTCACGCTCGCACCTACCTGCATGTCTTTAACATCACTCGACCATTTCAAGTAAAGAGTTTTATTATTTAATTGTAAATATTTGTAGATGATGATTTATTTACTTATGAGCTTAATAGTATATGTATTGAATCTGATGAATTGACCACTGTTTGGTATCAGCCTATCAAAGAGTGACTGTTCAGAGCAAAATGTTACCATTCCAATATTTAAAGGTTGGTTTATTTTAGGGTAAACAGTAATTTTGGTTCTTGGTTCGTCAAAATGGTGGGTTGTTGGAAGTGTTACTGCTAAGTGAAAGAGAAGGATTTGCTACTGGATAATTGTTTACTTACCAACTTGTCTGTGGAAAATATTGAGTATGTAAAATAATTTTGGTCAAATTTTAACTAGTGTTGGTAGGAATGCACTGGGCTTGATCTAAGGCAGCTGAAATCCAAGGATGCCAAAGATAATAATACTGATCTGCCAATGTAGTCTGCAAAGCTTATTTGAATGTGCAGGTGTTAGCTACTACCTAAGGCAGCAATATGCATTTACCATATGTCTTTAAGGTCATTCGTCCTTCACATATTACTTGCCTTGTATTGGTGTGGATCAAGTGACTATACCCTGCTCATCACACATTATTTGGTGGCAGTAGGTGGGATTTATATACTCTTTTACTACCTAAATATTACTGAAATATGCAGGTTGGATTGTCTAGCTTGTGCAGGTGGAAATACCAGATTTCTCTTTGTTTAGGTACCACACAACTGTTGGAGTTTTTGCCTTGATATGAAGATGTCATGGCTGAAAACTGAAATTAATTCCCAAGGAATAATCTGAACAGTCTGCTGTCAAACAATGAATCTCCGATGTATAAGATGTTTGTTATGCCATTAGATAAATCTGCTTATGTCTGTCTACCATGGAAATATATTTTTATGTAATGAGGATTGAGAATCACCACTCTATTTGATATTTAGATTTAGTCCACAGATTCCTGTGGTGCCACTGGGTTTTCCTCATGTGAAATCTTGCATGAAGTACCAGGAGGATGTGAGAACACAGACACCAAAACTAACAGAAACTCTCTTGCTGTGACTATTTAATGTACAAAGTATGTTAGCATACCTCTCAACCTCTTAGAGCAAGAAATCTGGACAAAGCTATAAATAAAAGTAGGACAAAGGCCCAAAAATAGGAACAATTTTTAAATATTGCTCTTACAAACTTAGAAAGTTGATAAAATAACAGGTTTTGCATTAGCATGAATTTTTTGAATGGTATGAAGTCTGAAACTCAAATATCTGTCATTATTTTCTGACTTTAGTCTTTAATGATTTGCCATTAATTTGCCAGAAAACCACAATTTTATGAAAAAACGGGCCAAAGGTATGAGGCAAGCATCTGGGCATTCTGCGAAAATTTGTACAGTTGAGAGGTATGTCTGTTAGTACTGCTTAAATCACGGCATGCTTGTGTTGTCTGTAGAAAACCTTCATCAAATCCAAATCTGTGACTTCCTTAAGAAAGGCTGGTGATGATGTTGAGTGTCAGAGAAAATGTACAATTTATTGTTACACACAGAATCCGAACTAGTAAAATGTTTTGCTCTACATGATGAGTCAGTGGCTGTTTTGTCTTTGCCACTGTCAATCATCCAGATGGGTAAGTTGATAATGCTTTGTTTTTTAGGCATGTAAGCTCTGTGGCTAAATATTTGGTAAATCTTCTGAGGGTTATACCCAAATGGCAGAGATGAAAATCAAAAATGATGATGTGCAATTGGAAACCCAAGAAACTACTTGTAAGAAGGTCCCATTGGAATACATAGACAGTAGCCTTCATATCTCAGGTTGCTGTATAAGAACATTAGTCTGTGAAAGGAAGTAGCATCTTTAGAGAAACCATTCTGAAACATTTTTTTATTTATAAACTTGCTTATGTTTGATAAATGCATTGATCCTGAGGTCTTGTCCTGTTTTGCACACCAAAAGTAGTCTAAAATAAAAGCCTTGAGTTCTTTGAACTAACGGAACACTTTGTATAGCCTTCTTTAACAAGTGTCTATCTGTTAGTTGTTGAGCTTGCTGTACTTGTTGAGGAGATGTCTGTGTAATAAGTTGCATTAGCATTTTAATTATAATTTATAACCCCACTGAATTGCCTACAGAACACATTTGTCTGTAATGATCTGATTCTAAGCAGAAAGATGACTCTGAAATTTGCCTCCTAAGGTTACTGAGAAAGGGGCCGGTGTAACAGGAAGGTAACCGTTATTTTAAATGTCCTTATTTGTATCTTCATTTGCCTGTATAATCTGAATTGCTGTTCAGCTCTTTTCCTTTGCACTGCTTTTGTTGAAGAAAATTCTGGGAAACCTCTGCCATATGAAATGGTACCTTACTAAGAGTACAAGTCCTTTTATACTGAGGAATAGGCAGTATAATAATTTCATTAAAAGTAACAAAAAAAAGATTTAGTTTCACAATTTAGTTTCACAATTCTTTTCAATATCCACTAATGTCACTTATTGGCTGACCAAGTAAATATAAATGTTTTTGCACAATAGGATCATTACATGTTTTGTATTAGTTCTCAGCACAGCTCTTGACAGCAGTTCTTGATGTAGCAGTAATGGCATCATAAGCAAATTTACATTTATAAACTTCAGTCTTATCTTCTGTAGCAAACAGTTTCACTCTTCTTTTAGTTGAATCTGGTCTATAATGGAGCTTTTATGATAATCGTAAGTTCACAGGTAAGTTCTAGGTGATGAATCTGCAGACCATTTCTAGCCTAGTCAAAAAACCCTTTTCAAAAGTTTCCTGTAGTCTCAAGGAGGGTAAAACAAGATGGACACAGGAAGAATTTGAGGCGGCCTATCCAATTATCTCGATTTACCTTGAAGGTGACATGTAGTGAAAGTTGTTCCAGAGGTGACAGAAGGATTAGGATATGATTCTATCATACCAACATGTCCTATTTATATGCTGGTGAAGATTTATTTCCTTTAACTGAGTATATGAGGTAGCATTAGTTCTGCAAAGGAATAGGAGGTCAAATAAGATTGGATCTTTTGCAGCTTGAAAGGCTAGACACAGATCTCCATGGAGGAGTCTGTAAGAGACTGAGTACAGAGAAAGGACTGCCAGTCAGTCTCTTCTGATAGCTAAGATTTTTGAGGCCACTGATCCTTATAAATATGGATCTCTGAGGTCTCTCAAGTTGTGTGATATGTTTAGACAAATACACACCAAAAGGTGCATTATGTTTACTAATGGGTTTGACAAAATATGAGTAAAGAGGAATTAAGACTTCTTTGGATCTGTGGAAATGCCTTTGGAAATTAGATTGACCAGGTTAAAGGCTTTCCAAACATGGAGACATGATGGTCAAATGATAAGGAATTATCAATACGAGTGCCCAGACCCCTTACAACTGTGTCTGATTGGAGGGGTACATCTCCTATATGGCAAATTAAACTGTTTTGTTCATCAAAATGAACTATGAAACATTTTTACATTTAATTTGAGACCATTGTTCTTGCACCAATCGTCAGCATGGTCTAACCCTTGTTGGAGTGATTGTGAGTCTGCTGAATATCTAATATCACCCAAGTTACACTCATTTCCTGACTTTCATGTAAGCTCAATAATTAATTACTTTTACAACTAAGGTACATGTGCAAACATTTTTTCTGATATTCACTTTCTGTCTAGAACCATATTGCCAAAGGTGCAGCTTCTTTGCACAGATTAGAAATAAATAAAAAAACAGGAAATAGTAATGGGATACAGCTGTGTGTTATATAAATCATGTCTTTCCAAGAGTAGTTTACACGCCTTATGGTGCCAGGATAGAGTCACATCAAAGAAAACTAATATAAAATAAATGTTTTACTTCCTACAGTAAACTGCTGGCATCTTTGTAAGCTATATTTGACCCTGCTTTAATATGTAAAATGTTCATTCCCTGTAACACAGGAGTGTGTGAATTTTCAGTTTTAAATGAAAAAGGACCCCAAAAGACAAGGAATGTATTTAGAATGTAAAATGTAATTTGCTGCAGTCTCTCAGAAAATTATGTAATTGCCTGCATATAGACATGTGTTTGGACACAGGAAAGTGGCAAGGATATTAAAATGCCATTAAAGTGTACTACAAAGAATCAGCTGTCCAGAACTGTAAAATGTAGCAGTCATTAATATGCAGACAGTAAATAGATGTTTACTGTCAGGTAGTCCATTTATGTATATGAAAAAAGAAGCTGTTGTAATCTGAAGTAATGTATTTTGTATGGCAAAGGAAATTATATAATATGATAACCCGAGGGGTTGTGGAAACAGGAGGGATGAACAAAATGTGTATCCATTTGGAACTGTTTTATCTTAATCTAAGTTTTTGCCTTTGCTTGAGACACATCAATGAATGTTTGCTTTTGAATTCTGTCTTGTTTAAAATTCTCTAATGTAGAGCAGTCAAAGCCCTAGATTGCTTTAGTACGATATATATATATATATATATATATATATATATATATATATATATATATATAGAGAGAGAGAGAGAGAGAGACATAAATATTTATTTAAAGGGTAAAAAGATCACAAGGTCACAGAGAAAAAAATATGTATGTAAACCCACCCAAGTTAGAATCTTCAATGTGTGACCATTTTACCATTTGACTTTTAGGTTATTTGGGATATTTTGCGGTTACCCTAATGTTTATACACACACACACACACACACACACACACACACACACACAAGTATTTCAAGCATGGACATTAATGTCTTTCTAGCCTGCCAATATACCAAAACAGTGGTATCCATAATGTGTCCAGTCTGTTCTTAAAAATTGCTAAACCCGTGCTTGCTTTAATGTAATTTGGTAGCCTGTTCCATGCATCAGCTACTCTCTCAGAGAACCAGTTAGTACTCTTCTCATTGCTACAGAATGTTCTACATAGGTTGATTTTTTTTTAAGAAAATTTTTATTAATTTTACATATTTACAATATATACACAGAAAGGAAGAAATTCAACATCACATGTTATACAGTGGCAAGAATACACTGAATCATTGAGGTAATCATATACAATTAACACATTGAGTCTTGGTATTTCAATAGTAACGTTTCAAAGTTATCCCAACTACTAGAAGTCTTAGTATGATTTATCAAACTTATTCGGATCACTTCTTTTTTTCAATTTTGCATAGTGTTGCTCTTGCATTTAAAAATTCTTTGAATGTAGGAATTGAGTTTGATTTCCAATTTTTTGCAGTAACTTTTCTAGCAATTGCCAAGATAGTTCAAAACATTTTTTTTGCTCTTTGGCTCTTACAGATACAAGAAGTGGAACAGTCATTAGCATTACTGATCTAGTTAAAGAACAATTATCAGACCATAACCCCTTTAAAACATACTTATCTTTTCCCAATATACATTTAGTTTTTCCAAGTCCATAAACATGTGCATCCAGTCAGCTTTTACATCTTTACTACATCTCCAACAAACTGAAGAAGTCATTTTACTAAACTTAGAAATTTTATAGAGAGGAACAAACATTCTATGTATATATTTCCACATTAAAAAAGCTTTCTTTTATAAACCTGAAGAAGTCTAACTGATTTAAGTAGCAAAGTTTTATTCTTACCATCTATTGAGTCATTGAATCCACTACTATCTAAAATGTTCCAGAATTTTACATCAAAATTATTATTGTTATTATTATTATTATTATTATTATTATTATTAACTTGCATAACTTGGACAAGCTTCATTTGTATGTCAATCTATCTTCAATACTAGCATTCATATATTTATATAATGGGAGAATAGTGCTCTGTTCCTCTTCACTCATATTATCCACAAATTCATTTAGTTTCTTACTGATGGATAATACTAACTGTTAAAGTTAAAGTGGTACTACACTATTCAGGTAGTCTGTACTTATACTCAATGAAGACACTGAGACAGTTCTGCTGTTAAAACATTAATTTACTGCACACAAACATTACATCTAGCTTAACAGTGAAGGGTATATACATCAAAATGTACTTCAGCTTAGAATAATCAAAGTCTTTCATACAAAAGAAAAAAGTCCCAATCTTTATAGTGTCTTTTCTGCCTGCATCAGTAGTTTTGAGAATTTGCCAGAATTATAAGTCTTTCCTCTCAAGCTGGTCTGCTAACAGTTTGTTGTCCATATCTTATTCTGTTCCTGAAGAATAACTCCTTTTATCCTTGGCCTATCTTGCGTATCATATTGACGAGACAGCTGCATACAAGAGTTTGTCTTGACCTGCTTGTAGATAATAAATTTCACAAGCTGCATAGTTTATGAGATCAAATATTTTACTTCTGATTCTTATTAACAATGAATGCCAAGCTATATGTTTTTGCCAAATTAGTTAACTGTGCGCACTGTACACACTGAAATGCAGAACATTTATTTTACATTTTCAGAAAAAATTGACTGAAGTCCACTTTAACCTGTTCTTTACTCTCACAATTCCCTCTTTTCAGTTAAAAAGCAGAGAATGACTGTTCATTTTCAACTTCAGTTGTACACATTGAAACCTTTCCCAGTTTATCTAGGTTAACCATCATGATTTGTTGAATTTTATAAGTTTTTTGCAAATGACAACTTAGGTAGCAATTTCAGATAGTTAATATGACTATAATACCTAACACTACTAATACAGGATGTATCAACCAACTTAACAGGTTTTTTCATGATTTTGACCAACCAATAAAGCTATCCCACCAGTTGTGAGCAGTGTTTTTTGGTCTTTTCAGCCAAACTAAGTAGTTTATCTTTTGCAATGATGCTTAATGCCTCATAATGCAGAATACTTTTATTTCTTTTTTCCAAATACTCTCTGAGAATTTTATTATTGTTCATTATGTTTTTTAAATTATCCAAGGATACAGATATATTGGGAAGCTGTATTAAGTCATAATTTCAGTTTTTGGAAATATTCACTTCTATGGGTTCAGTAAACACATAGCTCTTATTATTCCTTTTCAGGAAATCAACATGTGATAAACATCCTACAAAAGGTAATTTTAAATTATGACGTATGTCATGATCTGTAACCAGACAAATATACTGAGGAGCCACTTCTATAAACATTTGAAAAGAAGAAGGCATAATAGTCCATTTACACAAATTAACAGAATGCTCGGGTAAGCATGGTTCATAGCCAGGTGAATGCTGTCCACAAATTAGTCCATTTTGAGTCTGTGTACAATACTCGATTTTATGTGCTTTTCCTCTCATATCGATATAATTACCTTCAGATTGTGGCAACCAGTACTCATACCCTTCTGGTGCAAGAAATATCATAGGTAACACAGTAAATTGACACATAGAGGTATCATTGACATTATAATGTATAAACTTTCCTGTACAGTGTTGTGGAGTCCAATATGTTACTTTAGTAAATAGCTTAATCCAATCTGTATCAGGTATCCATTTGTTAAACAATTGTTGCCAAATAATTTCACTTTGTAACATAAGTTCAGTTTGTATTTTATTTTTTTGAATTTCCACATACAAAGATTTCATAGTGCATTCTGTCCAATTTACAAAAATTGTCATGCTACCATCAAATTTCAACTGATGTAGCTGCATAGCATCATAATTGTCTAAAATTGCTGCTGATAATTTATATTGTACAGGTGTGTCTTCCATATTTCTGGATTCCAAGATGCTTGTAAATGCACAATCTGAGAGATCTCTTCCCCCACTACTTTTTTCTAAACTTGCATTCTCCTGTTTGACACTCTACCCCAAGGGCTTCAATGAGTACAGTCAGTACAATAACAAACAGAATCTTCATTATGTACAATAATATAACCTTTCCACGTAAGTGGTATTAATCTGAAAAGTTGTTTTGATAGATGCTTTTTCAACTGTTTCAGACTTGGCATTTGCCATGAGTCTACAAAACCCCCCACAAAACATAAAATAACTTAATGACTTTCAAATGATCTCTATGAACAAGAATTATTTCGCTCTTTTTCTTTCCTTTAACTTTGTACACTAGAGGTCCTAACTGAGCAATTATTTCAAAAGGTCCTTGCCAATTACTATCCCACAGACCGTCCATCTGGAATGTCTTGATTAATACTTGTGTCCCAGGGGGAAGGCTTTCTTCTGGCATAACTGGATCCTTTGACCGTAATTTGAATGCTTGCATTTCTGATAGGCTTTGACACAATTTAGAAATATATTTTAACCATTGTCAATGCTGTGCAATTTTTAATAATGGTCTGTCTGTAGGATTGAATGGCAATTGTACTGGCATTTTTCTGCCTGTCATGACTTTAAAAGGTGATATCCCTGTTTTACTGTGTGGAGTTGCTCTGGCACCCAGCAAGATTTCAGGCAAATGTTTTAGCTAATTTACGCCTTTTTCCAAGCAGGCTTTTTTAAGGTATTCCTTAAGAGTCCTGTTCATTTTTTCAACAATCCCATTACACTGGGGATGGTAAGGAACATGAAATCATTGCTGGATACCAAGCAAATCACACAAAGCCCGGATTCGATAACTCATGGCCATCCCCAATGACAAAAAATGTTTTTCCATAAGGCTTCTGCTGTAGCCTTAGCCGTCATTGTTTTTGTAGGAATTGCTTCTACCCATTTTGAAAAAAACATCATCTAACACTAGAAGATACCTGTACTCACCTTTAGCTGGGGGTAATGGACCTGCAAAGTCAATTTGGATAGCATACCAAGGTCCAGCTGCTGGAGTTACCTTTAGTAACTGTGGCTTTTTCAATTGAGCATTATCCTGCAAACATATTAAGCATTCAGCATGCACTAAATCGCAGATTTTCTTTAACTGTGGATGCCAATACTTGTTCTTTACAATGGGCCATAACTTTTGTGTACCCAAATGTCCCAATACCTGATGATTAAATTTCACTGTCATGCTTGTTGGTACGGTATATAAGGAAGACTAGAACCGTCATCAAAACATTTTACATAATATTGCCCTGGACTTTTTCCTACAATAGTACATTTTTTTAACTCTTCCTGCAGTCCAAACTTAGTTTGTATCTGCCGCAAATTATGCTGCAAATTCTGAGCTGAAATGTCTGTATGGCATGTACTGCACTGGTTTTATCTGGTACACTAGAAAGGTGTTCTGCAGGATACAATTGCATTCCTTCCTTTGCTGCCTTTTTTTGCCATCTGATCAACATAGTTATTTAAAAGAAAATTTTAATTTGTAGATTTTTGATGAGCTTTTACATTTAAGATACTGTAGCAACCCACAAGGGACTGATCACGATCCAAATTCCAAATAGTCTGTAACACAGAGGCATGCTTGAGTGGTTTGCCCATATTATCAACAAACCTCCTTGCCCATGTAGACATGGGCAGCTGCAGAGAATTAACTATGTATGCACTGTCTGAAAAAAATATTGACAGGTGGAAAATACTGTAATACATAAAGAACTGCTTTCAGTTATGCTCGCTGAGCAGACGTGTCCCAGTAACTGAATCAGAATCAGCTGTCCCATAGAAGGGTTTTCTGGTACTTCTACAAATCCAGTCTGATATTGTCCATTGTCCCAAAATCGAACACCATCAACAAAGACAGACGGCCTGTCTTCCTGAAAATCAGGAGACAGAATGGGCTTTTCTGGATTTGAAATGTGCCTAATGCATTTGTGTCATTTTCCTTCATATTCCATGAAGTTAGATAAGTAATACTTATCTCCTGCCTTTATTGTAACTTGCTTGACACTAAATAATGCCAACTATTTTGCAAACACTGCTTGATTAATTAGTCATTAATCGGTTTATTTAGCTGTGTCTCATTTACCAAAGCTTGTATGGCATAATGTGGTGTCTGTACTATAATGTCTTTGGAAAAATCTGTTAGGTATTCAGTTTGTCTTAAACCCCAGTAAATAGCCAAAAGTTGCTGAATGCATGGGTGATATCCTCTCTCAACATGTATCATTTTCCTACTGAAAAATGTAATGGGGCATAATGTCTTTTCTATTCTAGAATCAGAGCCCTGAGGCCACTCCTGTAAAAGCACAACAGAGAGTGTGTTGGGTCCAGCTGCTGCCTTTAACACAAAAGGACGTGTTAAACGTGGAGCTACTAATTCTGTAGCCTTGGCCAATGCTGCCTTTAAATTACAAAAAGCCATATTTTCTTTTGGTCCCAACTCCAGAAAGGGTAATTCTTTCTGGCTAGAAAGCATGTCATACTGAGGAACTGCCATGCTGGCATAATCCTCTATGAATTCCCGACTATAATTCATGATACCTAGAAATTTGTGCAAATCTGGAATGGTAACCAGTTTATCCATTTGCAAAATTCCCTGACCCTCTCCAAACAAGGAGTACATATGGAAGGATTTAAAATAGTACCTAGAAATTTTACCTCAGATGACATGAATTGTACCTTTTCACTTTTAACTTTAAACCCTGCTTCCTGCAGTGTTTGAAGGACCTGTGTCACTTTAGCTAAATGCTGTTGTTTTGTTTTAGACTGTATTAGTGTGTCATCAGTGTAATGCAGAATAGAATCATCAGTTTCTAGACCTTGTAGTGTTAGTCCAACTATTTGGTGAAATATAACCGGACTGTTTTGAAACTCCTGTGGTAACCGCATCATGACATACTGTTCATTTTGAAATGTGAAAGCAAACCTTTGCCAGTCTTTTTCCTGCAGTGGTACTGCAAAGAAACCATTAGCTAGATCTATGACCATAAACCACTGACTTTGTGGTTTTATTCTTGCTGCTAGCTCTGGGACCCCTGGAATCAGATGAGCCCGGGGAGCTGTGAATTGGTTTACTTTTTGTAAATCAATAACCAATCGGTAAGTGCCATCTTTCTTTTTAACTGGCCATATGGGTGAATTTATAGGGCTATTTCCCTTTTGAATCATTCCCACATCAAGCCATTGTTGTATGCAGTTTTGCATGTCTGTCTCTGCTTGCTTTGGGATTGGATACTGTTTTTGAAACGGTGGAATAAAATCTTTGTCACTACCTACAGAAACTGCTTCCTGTAGCTTCCCACAGTCTGTGGGCCCTTGAGACCACAATGTAGGGAACTGTTGTTTTACCTTTAACCATACTTCATTTTCAGTAGGGCTGACAGTATGGCCCTTTTTAGAACTGTTTGATACATGTAGTGCCTTAATCATACACAACATGGGACCTTGTCCTTGCCATATAGTGCCATTAGGAAGGTCTGTGACAATTCCCATTTTGAATAATATATCCATTCCCAAGATTGTGGAAGTGCAAGAATTATGCATCAAAAATACCCCTTTCATTGGTTCCCCTTGACGGGAGAATTGTATTTGTACAGGTTTACTACCTATGGCTAGACATCCAGATCCACTAAAACCTGAAATACATGTACGTTTAAACAAGTCAGGAGGCAAGTACGATCTCGGAGCTGATATATATAATTAGCGGGGAGTGTGGGGGATGCAGGCTCCCACAAGAGCAAATTTGCTGAACTGCATTTCCAATGTAGATGCAGTTCGGCGAATTCACTTTTTGGCTACATAATACAGACCCCCTTTATTAATCTTACATAGTAAATATAGCATTCCT
>NC_056741.1:333850965-333880965 GCF_019279795.1 Protopterus annectens | reverse complement strand
ACTGTGGCATCATCTGCATACTGTACTAGGGATGCAGTTTTACTGGCTTTATGTAGGTCATTGATGAAGATGTTAAAGAGAATGGATCCCAAGACTGATCCTTGTGGTACACCGACTGGTACAGGGAGGAAGGACGAGATGCCTTTTTGCCACTTGACAGTCTGAGCTCTACTTTGGAGGTAGGTATGAAACCATGATGCAGCAGTAGTGTTGAGTCCTAGGTTATGAAGTTTGTGTAGGTAAATAGAGTGAGAAACCGTGTCAAAGGCCTTGGATAGATCAAGGAAGACAGCAGGCTCTAGGTTTCCATCATTCCTATTTGTGTTTACTGTACTGATGAAACTAATTAAAGTGGTAGAGGTACCATGGTGGGGACAGAAGTCATGCTGAGATGAAGAGAGTAAGTTATTTTCCATGAAGTAATATAAGAGTTTTTTGAATATTTTGGATAGGAGGGAGAGGATCGCAATGGGCCTGTAGTTTGAGAGTGCCCTCCTTTGTGGAGGGGAAGAATGTGGCTTTTTTTCCAGATAGTAGGGACATATGTTTCACCGAGGCAGCAATTTATTAGAATTAAGATGGGGTAGTCTACTGCTTCTGCAGCCATCTTAAGGTATTAGCAAGGTAGGTTGTCAAGGTAGTGGGTTTCAATTTAAGTAGTAGTTTTTTAATGTAAGTAGTGGGGACTAGTTGGAAAGAGTGGTTATGAAGAGGAATGGTTGGCGATGTTGCTGTCTGGTTGTTGGCATTAGGGGAATTTTGAAGTAGTGATGAGACTGATTGAATGAAATGAAAGCTGAAAGCATCAGCACAGTTGGTAGAGCTGTTGCTAGTGTCAAGTATAGGAATGGTTCAGTGGTGCAGCCAGGACTGAGCAAATGGTTTACAGACAACCAGAATGTTTTGGGATTTTGTAGTTTTTATGTTGTATATCAGTGCAGTATGTTTTTTTAATCCAACTTAATTTGAGTTTTTGTTTGATTTCTGAGGTCTCAATTTCTGGATATGTGTTAGCGTTTTATTGGATAGCCATGTATTCCAGGCTCTGAGTCTCATGAGGTGCTTTGTATTTTGAGACAACTAGGGGGGGGGGTAGGTTTGGCTCTAACTTTTTTTTCTGTGTGAAGCAAGTTAATTTAGGATGTTCAAGAAAGTAGAATTAAAAAGACCTACTGCATCATCTAGTGGAATGCATAATATTAAAACACTCATCTTCTAGAGTTTTTACTAATGGTATCTCTCCCACTGTTTATGAACAGCTGTTTCTGTTTTGTTCTGAGTTAACTCTCATACCTTTACATTCTTTAGACAGCTGTAGTGTGACTTTTTTCTTACCCCCACTACCTTACCTCAGTCTCATCAGACAGTTGTTCTGTTTTAATTTTTGTGTTACAGTGGTAATAACTCACAGCTTAGAGATGTCCCTTTTACAGACATGAATAAGGAAAAGAAATAATAAAATTAACAAAGCAGAAAACTGGGAAGAGGTACAACATAACCTAACTGCGGAAAAGTGAAGTCATCTTCATACAATCATGCCAACAATTAATATGTACAGTCAGCTGAATTAAAACAATAAAAACATTTACATTACACATACTGCCAACTAATCAGTGTAATTAGAAGTCCTCTGGGGACACTGATCAATACTCACATTAGGGTTCTTCTGCTGTCTAGCAGGTATAAGGTATTACACAGTGAACATACTGGTTCACCAGTCTTTTTTGAAGTTTTTGCCTATGCGACTTTTTTAGTTGTTGTGGTTCTAATAAAGGCAGATATGTAGATGCCATTAAGTGAAAAATATGAAGCAAGAATGTTGCTTTCTGAAATTTGTTTCTGGAGAACAGGGTTGCACAATGGCTGAAAGCTAACATAATGACATAATGGACATGGGAAAGCTTGACCACCTCAGAGATAATCAATGATGGAGTAAATGGAGTTCATGTAGTAACTCTTCAACCTGAAACACAATGGTAAGTGATTCCATCCACTGAGACATAACATTCCTTACGAACTGTAGCAACGTTTGGCATTTAGAACATATTTTGTCTATCAGTTTTCTTTTACTTACTGTCTTCTGTATTTGTATTTCTCAGGTTCAGTACTTTGGTCTGCAGAGTCTTAAGTACCTCAGTTTTATAGCTCTTCTCGAAAACACTTGACAAGTAGCAGCATCCTGGACATATTGCAGATTGCACAAGTCTGACCATGTCCATTAAAGTAGACAAAAAATCCTCATCTCCTGCTGCAAGTAATACTAAGTTATTTGCATTTCACCTCCCACTTCCTATATCTGCAGCCTTAAAACACTTCCCTGACACTATCAGATCCTCTGTAATAATTCCCTTACTGTTTGCCTGCAGACACAAGTTTAAGTCATACCTCACTAACACAGCCATATACGATGGGCTAGTCTGACTTGTGTGATAAGTCTCTGATTTTTGGTAGTGTAGGCCATCTGAGCTACCACAGTCCACTATTCTATTTTACTCACTCCCACCCCATGAAATGTGAACCTACCCATGTGATGCTAATCTCTCCTCTCACTCACAGTAGATGAATCCGTCTATCCATCCATGCTTATGAGTTAAGGTTTTCAGCTCACAGACACAAGGTGCAGAGTTTGATTCTCATTTTGGGAAGCATGGCTGGTCTTAAAAAGGCTTTCTGGGGTCATTAGCCTAGAAATCCCCTATGAACCTATATACCACAACACCTTCACATCACATACTCTAGTACAAGGCAATGTAAATTACATATTCATCCCCACTTCGTGCCTGTGATACAGAGCTAATTACAGTTTCACATAACATACCATAAATGACATCCTGCCGTTTCATCACATCCTTACGGTGCTGTTGGAGAAAGTTTGTGTCAACAGCAAGACTCCATGAATCAGCCTCAAAGTCTTTTTCATCTGCTTCAAGGTTACCCATCAGATGATTATAAATCACTTCAGCACCTAAAAAACAAAATCCACAAATATTAGAATGCAGTCCAGTGTTGTATTTGTATTTCCTTTTTTGAAACTTCACAAAACAAAACAAGGTCTGCAAAGTTTTCATTAATCCATTTTTTCTAAAGGTGAAATCTCCAGAATAAGCCTCTACAAATCTCAGTGGCACAGGTTTATGCACAGATATGGTTATTAACAAAGGGACAGAAATCAGTTTTGACAGCATTGCCGTTCTAGTAACCTTGTTTTTACCAGGAAACTCTGTGGCCATTAGGTAGTACTGAGAAATGTAAAAGAACAACATAATGCTTATATTAGGGTATTTGCATTTTCAAAGATAACACAACACGTATTCACTCCAGAATGAATTTAAGTTACTCTGTTCTGACCATTAAGGGGCTAAGAAAAACGGGGGTGATGATGATGACAATGATGAAAGGGCTGGTTCTGTGGCCTGAAAGGATGGTTCCTTATTGGTACTACAGATGACTTGTGTTCAGTTAGTGGCCTGAGAGTTGCAGGGAGGGCTGAATGTACGCATCCAAGAAAACTCACCCCAGTCACAGGAAAGAAGTCAGTTTTAAGTTATTCTGTGGAAGAGCCACCTTGAAGGAAGCCCGGTACTGAGCCCTAGAGCACAGGGAAGTCAGTACGTAACAAATGCCAGTGCACAGTGACGCTGGGGTGAAATACAGGCCAAAGAGTACAGGCACTGTAGCTAATTGCTGCAAATTTGTGGAAGCACACACTTGCAACAGCTTAATGTAGCCAGACATTGCAGTGAGGGTGGTATGGTGATATCAGGGGCATCAGGAAAAAAATCATCTCCAAACCATCCACAGGATGACTACAACAGTCCCCAGATCTCTTTTCTTCCTATTGTTATCTTCTGATGGCAGAAGCAATGTACGGGTCAAGTGGAGACATTATCTAATGGCTAGGAGTGCTGAAATGTATGGGGCAAAAAACGGAATGATATGAAATAATACATATTTGTTACCCAGCTTTATTTATGTGGTATATTTTTACATTGGAATACATAGATAAAGATAGTAGAACAGTTAAATAAAACTAATTCATGTCACATGAGTTTATGTAAATATTTATCAAGGAAACCATTCTGATCCAAAATAATCATTAGCAACGAATACAAAAAACTTTACAAAGGAAAGAAAACAGCTTTTTAAGGAACACAAAACAGGGTGAAATACTGCATGGAAACAATACAATGAAAGTACATGGTGCATGCTGAAACTGTAAATGTAAAAGCAAATGGGTAGCTTGACTTGCAGATGGTGGGAAAGAATAAGGCTCTGAGCTATTAATGAACTACTCCCTGTTATCAGAGGTACAGAGTTCGAGTCCTTCCATGCCCACTTGCCTACTGTGTGACTTTGAACAAGCCAGTTGGCCAAACAGTGCTCTTGGGTCACCCCTGAAAAGGGATACTTGTGTCCAGTGGGCTTACCTAGTTAGCAAATATATAAAATAAAATAAACAGAAACTCACTAAAGTAAGATGGAAACTTGATGTATTTTTAGATATCTGTGTTGCTGTTGTCTCGGATGAAATACTCTGCACAACGGTAGATAGTGGCTTTACATCTTTCTAACAGGAGACACAAGTGGATACAGAGAGACCCTCACAAAGCACAAGCTTTAAGTGGTTGAAATATGTACTCTTGTGTACAGGTCAACAACAAATGTAACAACATTAGAACTTGGCTACAGCTACTCCAGTGGCATAGAGGTTTAAAGTCTTGACTACAGTCCAGTTGATCCAGGTTCGATTCTGACAGAGTGGCAGGGTAAGGAATGGGCATGCCTATCACAGGGGGAGGCTGGTGCATAGGCATCTCCCTTTAATGATCTTTGGTGGAGGCCAGGGATGTCTCTTGAAAGGGGGCATGCTTGAGGGGTAGAAAGTGGGCCTGTTGGACCTGCTTCTGAAGGTGGGACAATATGCCACTTGCCCATATTTCACTGTCACCTAGGCTACATCATGTTATCAGTGGGTGGGTTATATAAGTAAACCCCCTCACGAATGGCTGTTTCGATGTGTCAAGCCCCCAGAAGCCTATGGATCAGTAACCAGCACCAGCAATACCAGATAAAGTCAGAGGGGGCAAGGAGTGAGCTGGTAGACCCAGCACAGATGGGGCACAGCGGCAAGGCTGCCAATGAAGATGCTCAGAGGGAGAAAAAAAAAAAATTTGGGATGAATGAACTTCAGGCTCATTCAGCACATATCCTTCTGAAGGTACTGTATTAGCTATTGGCATATCAAATAGAAACAACATCACTGGTCTGGCCTGCTCTACTGCAAATACTCCTATTGACAGTCTAATTCACTTCTACATACTAACCTCCACATACTTCCAGCAGGTTACAGAACATCAAGCAGTCTTTTCTGGCACTACAGCACAAATGCCTGTGATTGAACTTCATCACGTATGTACAAGTGTAATTATCTCAATTTCCACTTCCATATGCTGTAACTCTGAGCAAGTCATCTAACCACAATAAACCTTGTTTGCGCTGAAGAAATGCAGTTATTCTTTGTGAGTCCTGTCTCATTAAAATAAATGAATAAAAGAGCATGAGTTAAAAAGCTCCATGTCTAAGTGTAACACAAAAGTCCACACTGTAGCAACTTCTTCAGGAAGTTGGTGTTTAATCAATGGAAGTCTGGAACCTGAACAAAAAGGAACAGACTAAAGGGAGTTTGCATAAGAATAATGTGTCAGTATCTGAAATACACAAGATGATCTACCAGTCTTCTGCATACAAATTCTTCATGAAATATTTTTAACCTAGCATATGGAATCGCAGTTTTCTCCTCTTAAGCATCCTTTTGAGGGTCCTCTCTCCCTCATAGTCCTTTATGGCACTTATCTTTTCTTTGCCCCTTTTAAGGAGGCAGATACCCCCCTCAAGATGCTGTTGAATGCTTGGAAGCCTGCATAGAGGCCTCCAGTATCGTTTGTGTCAGCAACAAAGAGTGTAAACTCTCTGCTCCTTCAAGTTTTTCTGGTAAAACCCACACAGACTTGAAAATCAACTAAATATTTTTTTTTTATTTGCTGACATTTGTATGAATTGTATGAATATAAGACTCTTCTTAAAATAAATACATGGGATGTCAGTCCTTGTATGAGAGCCAATGCCCATAGCCAAAAAGGCTTTTCTAATTATCAGCAAAGTAAAATCAACTGAAAAAAAAAATCCCATTGTGGCACTTTTCTATTTGTAGATTCTTGAATAAAAGGGAATTTGGGGACAAATTTAGACTGAATGACTACAAACTTTCTCACACAGATGTCCATGCACCTGTACTAAAAAAAAAAAAAAGCTGACGATAGCACAGGCCAACTACCATTTCTTTCTTGAACACAAGTTTGTCTTCACATTGGGTAGAAACTAACCCACACCAAGGCATCTGCAAAACTCTGGGAGTTGGGCCAGTTGGGTGGTGCCCATCTGTGGCTAATTTGTATATGTTAGGAATTCTGCAGCAACAGTCATCCATATGAATATTATAGTTTACTAAAATTGTGAATAAAGTCCACAACCTGAAATCTAAGCCACTTATCCACATTTGTTAGTAAATCCCTTTTCTGTTAATTTTGTTATTCCTCACGCAAACATTTATACTTTGGTATCTGTCAGGTCATTCACTCCTCCAATATACCACTCCCACCCCAAAATTACTAATGGCCTAATTTCCACACCTCCCTTCAAAGGGTGGTTTGTCCTGTTCAAGGAGTGTTTTTTTTTCTTCCATTTAGGACCTTGTGGATCTGGCCCACTTCAGTAAATTTTCCATGGTCACCTGTCAAGAAATGAAATATAGAAGGGTTGCTGAGTTATTGTTGGGGGGGGTCCTGAGGAGGTTTGTGGTTTTTGACCCAGACAGGCCAAATTTTACCAATAGGATATGAATACGCATGCATTCCTGACCCATTAGCTGTCCTTGCAGTGAAGTATTTGTAGTCTTTACCAGGGATAAATTATTGATCTTTTTCTAGTGTCTCAACCTTCCAATGTGTTCATCTCATTCACAGCGGAGCTGCCATGGTAATGCCAGCAGACCATCTAGGTAGAAACTGGACTGTCAAGGAAGCAGGTGTCAGCGGATCACTTGTACATCATTGTGCACTGTAGACTGAGGGGGGATCCAGACATTTATTTATATGTACATACATATACATCTATGTTTGTTGGTTTATTTGCTAAGTGGGTGGGTGGACTGGTCCCCGGATCCTTTTCAGCTACTACCCAGGTGCAACAGAACAATGAATGCATCACAGAATGGTACATAATGGAAGAGAAATCTAAAAACATTTAAAAACATACCTTGTTGAACATATCGTAAAGCAGGACATCCAGTAGCAGGACATTCAGCTAAACATTGAACTAGCTACATTAAGAAACATAAGTACACTTATGCCTAACATGTAGGAGTGAGAGTTAAAACAGTAAAAGTAAAGTTCTAAATATTTAGTATAATATGTTGTGAGAGAGAGAGAGAGAGACAGAGACTTGAAGAATAAAACTTCTTTCTTCGAAATACAACAGAGCCAAGATCTCAAGCACAGAAGTTTTGCCTAACCATGAAAACAAATGGTTTGTTAGCCATAACAAGGGTGTTTGGTCAATATAGACCATTTGGAGTGGACCAAAATACAAAAACAACATAATCTTTTTTTCTCTCAAATGCGAAGCAAAAATATTTATATTTTTCTCTGCAATGCAACCATCCTTAATCTTAAACCTACAGCAATAAGGCTTTAAGCTCAGATAGATTTACTTTTTTAGATAAACGCACTTGAACCAACATCAGACTTATCAGGAAGGGATGAATAGTAACAGTATATGTAACATTATTTCTGATACTTATCAAGGAGATAGGCTGTTCCACAACAGACCCTTTGCAGAAAAATAGTGATGCTTACTGCAGACTAGGTATCAAATATGTCAAGAAATAAATCAGTAAAACAAAGACTGAATGTCAAATGCATCAAGTTAAAACACAACATATCAAAATGTTATACAGCTTGATGACATATGCCAGTACTTGACAATGACCTCAGTGATACTTTATGCACATACTGATAGACAATCAGTATAGCTAAGTCATATCAAAGGCATACAGCACAGATGTGCATAAGCAACCTAGTGCAACCACTAAAAAGTACTGGTGGCGGGTAACAGCAATTGCTCCCCATGGACCTCCGAATCAGTTCATTTATTCAGTAGACAAAGGGGCAAATAAAGCAGTAGACTCAAAGGTTTATGAAAATACAGTTAAAACAGCAGAGTTTTGCATAATGCTATGTTAATGATGATACCAATTCTTCTTTAAACTTACCTTCATCAATAAGTGACTCAACAGACAAGGTCCTGTTCCTCATATTAAGAGAATCTGTGGACTGGGATAACATCTTCCTGAGTCCCAGCGGAGAATCGTCATTAAAGTTCCTAAACATTAAAACAATGGATTAAGTTCTTTCATCTGTACTTTGGAATCTGAAACCAGTTGTATCATAGAAGCCAATCACTGTGTACATACAGGACGTCACAGTTCTGCAGTCCTATCATTTTACTTACTCTTTTCAGTAAGAAAAGTTGTAGACCACTAAAGAGGGGGTCACATCAGAAAAAAAAAGATGGACAGAGAAGCCACTCCAAGAAGGTACACTTCAGCCAGACACAGTGTGGGGGAAAAAAAGTCCACAAAATATCCAGGAAACTAGCAGCTAACATCATCACCAAGGAGAAGACGGCCTAATAAAAGGAAATGGTTACAGAAGTAAATGATGGACACAAGACATGTTGAAAATATGAAATGGAATGAACTGAAAATGGGTTAGCAGAGAAGTGAGTAATTTAGAAAACTGGGAAAACAGGCTGGCCCACTGAATTACTTATCACAGTATTTACAAAATAACTGTTCGCTACATATTTTGGTGTGTAGGGTGACCAAGGATGGGCCAGATGAGGAGATGACTATGACAAAGACACAGAACAGGGGCAGCTCAAGAAACAAGGACAGGCTGGGATTTTGGACGTAGATCCTTGAGGAGAATAACAGTAACCATACAGAATACTGTATTCATAAAGTAACAAAAAAGTATTCTAAGAACTAAGCCAACATAGGAATGGACTACGGAGAATCTGCCAAAAGGGGTGACTGCAATTAGGGATACACATAACGGGAAAGAGGGGGGCTGGAATTTACTGGATAAAACTGGAAAAGGAACCAAGGTATTGGAAGCAAATAAATAGAGAGGGAAAGGTAATGGAATCCGAAGAGGCCAAGAATTTATTTGGACTGCAGGCTAGAGATTGCCTTCCTTATCAAGGATGGATATCAGAGTATAGGCAAAAAGAAAGAAATAGAAGGATCCTAAGTGGAAGACCAGCAACGGTAGACTTTTTGGTAGAACCTAGAACAGAAGCTGCTGTTAAAAAGGAGAATTAGTAGACCATATAAAATATTGCATGATAACTATAAGAATCAATCAGAAAAGGTTAGAAAGGATTGGGATGAGAAATTGGATAAGCAATTCAAAAATAAACAATGGCAGGATATATGTATGACTCCCAAATATGCAACAAAGTCTAGAAGATTTAGGATCTTTGCTTGCAAGTGTTTACATAGGTACTTGTATAACCCAAGTAGACTCCAAAGAAATTTTCCTCACGTAGATAGCAAATGTTGGAGATGTGATGGGAGACGGGCATCAACTTGTTATACAAGGGAATGGTGAAGCCAGATCAGGAGAGGCCATCAACCTGTTATACAAGGGAATGGTGAAGCCAGATCAGGAGAGGCCATCAACCTGTTATACAAGGGAATGGTGAAGCCAGATCAGGAGAGGCCACCAACCTGTTATACAAGGGAATGGTGAAGCCACATCAGGAGAGCTGTGTCAAGCTGCTGCAGAAGGGAATGGTGAAGCCATGTCAGAAGAGGGACATCAAACAGTTACACAAGGGAATGGTGAATGCACATCAGGAGACGGGCATCGAGGTATTACACAAAGGTAATGGTGATGCCACAACAGGAGAGGGTTATCATACTGTTACACAAGGAAATGGTGAAGCCAAGCTAATTACAAGGGAATTGTGAATTCAAGTCAGAAGGGAGGCAATGAAGTGACAAACTGTGCAAATGGAGAGTTAGCAAAACAGTGAGGGGGATGATGACTGATGAACACAGAAAAGACCAAGAACACTGTGAATGTACATGCTTGAAAAGAGCAGGAAAGGGGACTATACAGCATTGAACAACATTGTTATGTATGCGGCACATAACTGAACAAGAATATACAGCACTGAACCACATTGTTACGAATGTGGCACATAACTGAACAAGAATATACAGCACTGAACCACATTGTTACGAATGTGGCACATAACTGAACAAGAATATACAGCACTGAACCACATTGTTACGAATGTGGCACATAACTGAACAAGAATATACAGCACTGAACCACATTGTTACAAATGTGGCACATAACTGAACAAGAATGATAGCAGTATGGCTGGGGCATAAAAAGCAACTTAAGGGGGAATTTAGGTCTGATATCATGAACTTTACTTCATGGACAGAGTACTAGAACCCTTTTTCAATGTATTTCCAGGGGGTAATAATCTATGAAAGAGTTAAGAGGAGCATAAAAAAGAATAAGTAAAGAACAGGGATGTGGAACTGCAGATGTGAATTTAACTGTGCAATGCACTCAATCAAAACAACAGTTTCTAAACAGATACAGCATTCATTTGCATTCATTTGAAGATAACAAAACATTGTTTTTCTGTCAAAATCCTTGTTTGTTTGCCTGTTAGCATGACTGTTTCACCTTCCAGAGTCTTCATATGTCGCATGCGGGACCTTCCATGGCCACATTATGGAAAAGCTATGAAATGTAATCATTTCTTGTTACTCACACAGAGGTAAGGCATTTGACTGCACTGCTTGTAACAGCTACATGGTAGCAAGGTTGTAGCAGGAGTGTTAGCAGTTATGGGAAGCACTGAACTGATGCCACTTGTTGCTTGACTGATCCCTACTGAAGCTTGGAGGAAGAGATTGGAAACACTGCAGGCAGGACTTGGAGGAGTGCAGCAGTATATGATGTTACTGTATAACATATTCAAACAGGAACACATGGAAAACCAGTGAAAGAAGTTATATGTCTGGAATGGCAGAAAAGATCCCTGTATCACCTTGCAACTAGTTTTTGGCTGAAAGCTGACTCATGAGCTACAGTCTACTAACATGTAAAGAAATAAACTGAACCCAAACTCAGTAGTCAAATGAAACTACAAACTGAGATTTCTTGGGGTATCTCTACACATTCTCAAATAGATGGCTACCCAAGCCTTGACAGGGCAGCCTAAGGCTTACGCTGAATTAGTAGTGTGCAGAGACCCTCCATTCTGGCACTAAGAAAGTGACCCAGGAAGATCAGATAATTACTACAAAAATAAAAACTAATGTATCAAGAAACAAAGATCCACAAACCCACTACAAAATGTTCAGAAAAACACCACTCCAAAAATATAAAAAAAAAAAACAGTTTAAACGAGGATCTCATTTAAATCACTTGTTATAGCCTTAATCCATACTGAGCACGTTTTTGCGTCAATTTCACCTCTGCAAATACCTTATATGCTTTAAGTTAACACTAGCAACACATTACATGTCTAAATGACTTAAACCAAATTAATGTACTAAGATTCAGTAATTAAGTATTAATAAATATATTGCTCTTGGTACAAATGCATTTTAAATAAGAACTAATTTTAGAAGTCATCATATCATACATGAACTAGTGCAAAATGGCAAATGGAGAAAAGGTGAAATCAAAATCAGTGGAAAATAGTGCTACATGCTTTAAAAGCACACACACATTCAAACAACACAGAAAATAAACCTACAATGCCTGAAATTATGACTACACCTTTCTTATCCACTTTTCTGACTTTAGTAATACAGTTCGTTATATTGTTCAGTAGTTGGTATCCACCTCACAACATTTTAACTTGGGGAAAACACTATTGCTTTTGCTTTGGGCAGCAGTGTACTTCCTGCATCCTCCACACAGTGGCACTAGAGATCTAGTATGGGATACAGGACCCTATAGTAAGACAGTGCTTTACTTAGAGCATTCTGCACTGCTTAATAAACGTATGCCAATTTTTTGACATTATTTTTGCCAGAAGATGCAAGTTCAGCACATCTTCAACTATTTAGCATTAGCTAATATACTCAGTTGCAGGGTACCAATTTACCTAGCATTATTAAAGAAGTCTAGTATTAGAACTTCACTAAAGTCAGAGATAGGAGGAACTGCCCATTTTGTGACGTTCACTAACGAGGTATTAACTGTTTATAATCTAAGTCTGCAATTCATATATTTTTTTAAGTCTGCGATTAATAATAATGTTAAGTACACTTCCAAACAGCTGCAAGAAAAACACAACTTGCCACACCATGCCAACAAAGGTATTTAGTACACGTGCACATTTTGAATAATCAAACCAACACCCAAGTCTACTTTGTGCATGAACAGCTGGTACTGACCTGATATTGGGGATCCTGAGTTGGAGCATTTTAAAAAAAAGAAAGTGAGAACACTAGTAATTATCACCTTTACATCAAGTGAACCTCAAAAGAGAAACTTGCATGACGTATAGAGCTCTTCCCATGACCACCCCCACTGCTATAGCTTGTTCATTTGTACTGTAAGGAAGGCTAGGCATTGGAATACAACTGGGATCCTAACTCAAATACTTGTTAGTTATGTAAACAAAAATCATTTAAATTGCATTGAGCAGAGATAAGAAAAGGCAGCTTTGCATATCATCAAGGAATAAATAAGTAAGGTGTTAATGCATAGGTACTTAAATAAGTAAGCACATAAATCCATTCATTCATTTTCTAAACTGGTTCTCCTGCTGTGGATCACAGGGACAGAAACTAAGCAGGCGAAATCCGACTTATCACCAGAAACAGTCCCCAGCTCATCCTGTAGGATCTGAAGGCATTCCCAGTCAAGTGATATAATCCCTCCACAATCTCCTGGGTTTATGCTTTTGCCTCCCATTAGACCATAACTGGTACAACTCATACAAGAAGCACCCGGGATATCCTCATTAGGTGGCCTATGCACCTCATCTGGTTACTCTTAACTCACAGAACCAGTAGTTGTACTCATTGATCATTCTGGACTGCTAAGTTCTTCACCCTGTCAGACAGACGTGAGCCCAGTTACCCTATGAAGGAATGCTACTTCCCCGTATTCACACTCTATCTTTTCTGTCACTGCCCAGAGTTTTTGACCAAAGGTGAGGACAGGGACAGAGAGTGGTCACTAACTTGAGAGTTTCATCGTACTACTTGCTCTTGCTGTACTATCAGAGTCATGTACAATGTTTACAACACTGTGCCATTGCACCCACCTGCTGAACCCCACCCACTAGTCAATCTCCCAGCCTCCTATATCTTCACACATGATCAAGTCCTCAATATATGTAAACTCCTCCAACTGAGGGAACTGTTACCTCCTCACCTACTGAAAGTAGATCAGTGTCTTACAGGAGACAACTATGGTCTTTTACTTGGAGGTGCAGTTTACTTGCAAACTCTCAGAACCCCTTCCATATCCATGCAAAAAAATAATCTAATCCACTGTTTTGCAGCATTGAGTATCTTTTACAACATCCTAGTGAGACTTTACAAGGGAGTCTAAGGAACTTAATTCCTCTACAAACAGAAGATATCCTTTTGTTTGGCCTTCTAAAATTTATTACATTTCCCCAGTTTGCCGGCACTGTGGCGCCACACACACACACAAACACACACACAGATACACACACACACACAGACACACACACACAGACACCCATACATACACACACCACTGAAAAGAATATTAGCCATCACATTCCAAAAGTAGCCACCCCTTCAGCATTTCCAAATGGATCACATTCATTCCTGCAATAACTGCATGAACAGAAGTATTGACAAACTCGCCAAGTACTTCTGGCACTATCTCTTTAAATGATACAATGCCCCTCAGGTTTAGAAGTTTCTTGAAGTGTACCCTCTACCCCCACCCCCAATCAATCAGGTTCAGCATTTCTTCACCACTACTGACAAAGTACAGTTGTGTACACTTACCATAAATGTAGATGTTCGAGTGCATTCACTGTTGCAGTCATTACATTTGGGTAATCCTGCTGGCAGGTTGCCCTCAGTCGGCCTGAATTCCAAAGTCCTGGGTCCTGTGTCGGCTGCTGTCACCCCTTCCCTGACGTCAGGTTGTCAGGGGTATAAAAGATGTGGCTGACGCCATTTTCTTTAGTTTTTCTTGCCCCAGATGTCAGGTGTCCCCTAAAAGGGTAGCCAAAATTTATATATATATATATATATATATATATATATATATATATATATATATATATATATATACACACATGCACCAATATAAACTTTACCTTCATCTACAAGCAAATACACCACATAGGTTGTATAAATCAGAGAAAGAAAGGTTTCATCAGAAGAAAGGGGGATGGTGGGTGGGTAACCTGGACTGCAACAGTGAATACACTCGAACATCTACATTTATGGTAAGTATACACAACTGTACTATGTTCTTTGTGTTTCACTGTTGCAGTCATTACATTTGGGTAGAGTCCCAAAGCTATGGATGGGAGGCTGGAGCTAAACAGCATTAGGAGTGGCTACGAGGCCCTGCAGAACTGCAGTGGCAAAGCCTGCCCTGGATTTGGAGTAGAGTGGCAGATGATAGTGCTTTGTAAACATGTGCACTGAACTCAAAGTAGCAGCTTCTAAAATGTCCTTGGTTGGTACTCCCCTGAGAAAGGCTGCTGAAGTGGCTGCAGCTCTGGTTGAATGTGGCCTAATGCCCGTAGGCACTGGCTTGTCATGGTGTAAGTAGCAGAAATGAATGCAGTGACCTATCCACTTTGAAATAGTCTGCTTTGAGATAGCCTTTCCTTGTGATCCTGCAGCATATGCCACTAGTAATTGCTCTGTCTTTCTGAAAACTTTGGTTCTGTCCAAGTAGAATCTAAGCTGTCTGTGTAAGTCCAAAGAATGCAGAATTCTCTCCCCCTTGTTCTGTGGATTTGGATAAAAAGTTGGCAGATGAATAGTTTGGTTAAGAACCACACTGGACACCACCTTAGGCATAAATGTTGGGTTTGTCCTCAGAGGTTCCACAGCTATGAGTGCCTGTAGCTCTCAGACTCAACTTGCAGAAGTTATTGCTAGGAGCAGAACTGTTTTCCAAGATAAAAACTTTATATCAGCAGTAGCAGCTGGCTCAAAAGGAGGCAGGGTGAGTTTTTCCAAGACATAGTTGAGGTCCCATGCAGGCATTGGTGATCTCCTTGGAGGCCTTAAATTTTTGGCTCCTCTGAGGTACTGTTTTAATAAAAGATGAGAAAAGATTGATGGCTCTGTATTGTAATGAGCTGAAATGGCAGAGGCATGAATTTTAATAGATGAAAAAGATAGGCCTTTGTCCAGCATTTCAGTTAAGTATTGCAAAATCTGAGGAATATTTGGCACAGTTGTATCAGTTCCTTGTGCCTGGTTCCAAGCACAGAATCTCTTCCATTTTCCAGCATAAGATTTTCTAGTATGAGGCCTTCTGGCCTCCAAAATGACATCCATCACAGCTTTACTGAGAGGTGTGTTTTGTATGACTACATTGTCCGCCATGCTGCCAGGTTTAAAGTCCTGAGTTGGCTGTGCAGATCTGATTGTTTTGCTGGGACAGTAGATGAGGTATTTGAGGTAAGGCCCAAGCTGGGCATTGAGGCAAGTTTTTTAGGATTGGAAACCAGTACTGACGGGGCCAGTCTGGGGCAATCAGTATCATTTTTGGCGTCTCCTGTCTGACCTTTAGGAGTACCTTGGGTAGGAGAGGCAGTGGGGGAAAGGCATATATTGACAGGTTTTTCCAGCTGAAAGATAGGGCGTCCACTATCCATGCTTGTCTGTGATAAGTCCTTGTGCAGAATCTTTTTAGTTGGTAGTTGTGAGGGGAGGCAAACAGATCTATGTCCAGGCATCCCCATTTCCTTGTTATCATGCTGAAGACTTGTGGATCCAGCTGCCACCCGTGGGGATCCAGGAGGTTTCTGCTTAGTTCGTCTGCCAGAGTATTTTTCCTTCCTGGAAGGAATTGTGCCTGCAGATGTACTTGGTAAGTTAATGCTGTGTCCCACAAGGTCATGGCTAGTCTGCAAAGGGGGTAAGAATGTGTGCCCCCCTGCTGGTTTATATACCACATGACCGTGGTGTTCTCTGTCTTTATCAGTAGTTGTCCCAGATGAAGTAAGTCCTTGAAGGCTGTCAGGGCATTCTGAACAGCTAGCATCTCTTTTTGATTGATATGCAGATGCATTTGGGTTGAGGACCATGTGCCCTGAATGCATCTTCCTGCCATGTGGGCCCCCCAAGCATAATCTGATGCATCCGTTTTTAGTGTCTGCCTGGCTGGGGGTAATGTGAATGGCTGTCCCTTGTTTTGGTGACAAGCCTTTGCCCACTATCAAAACACCTGTTGTAGGCAGGGAATGAGAGTAATCATTGTTTCCAGGCTGTGGCAATGTTGAGTCCAAACACTTTTTAGGTACCATTGAAGTTTCCTCATATGCAGCCTTGCATATGGAATTAGTAGAATGCAGGATGCCATGAAGCCCAAAGCCTGCAGGATTTTTCTTGCAGATAACTGGGCCTTTGTTGCCAACATTTTGAAATAGGTAGTCAGTTGCCTTTGTTTGTCTGGCGTGAGATAAGCTATCTGGGCAGTTGTATTTAAGCTTGCACCCAGGAATATTATCTCTTGAGAGGGTACTAGTTTTGATTTCTTTTCATTGATTGTGTACCCTAGGCATGTTAGAAGTCTTTTCACAAACGCCAGATGCTGTAGAAGAATGTCCTTGTTCTCTGCTTGAATTAGACAGTCGTCCAAGTAAGGATATATTTGTATTCCTCTTTGTCTGCAGAATGCAATTACTGGTGCCAGGCACTTTGTAAAGACCCTGAGCGCAGTAGATAAGCCAAAGGGCAGTGCAGAGAATTGGTAATGTATTGAGCCCAGCCTTGAATCTTAGGTATCTTCTGCATAACTGTCTGATTGGGACATGCAGGTATGCCTCTTTTAGGTCTAGAGTCACCAGCCAAACGTTCTTGCCCAGCTGGTATATCCAGGAATGTGTTCAGAATAGATACGTCCAGTATTGGTCTCCAGGCCTTGTCCTTTCTGGGTACCAAGAACAGTCTTGAGTAAAATCCTTGTCCCTGCTCTTGCTCTGGTACTTGTTGAATGGCCCCATGTCCATGAGGGATGAGACTTGTTTTTGTGCCTCTGCCCATTGATTTTTTGGCAGATCTGGCCAGCCGTTTGCCTTTGGCAGGGTATGGAAATGGAACTTGTACCCTTGTGACACGATATTTAGAACCCACTTGTCCTGGGTTATAATGTGCCAATTTTGAGAAAAAAGTGCTAATTTTCCCCCTAAGGGTGCTGCCAGGAGATAAGTGCTTGGTGCAGGCAGGGGGAAGTCATTGGGACTGTTTCCTGTAAGGTTGTGATTTGTCTTCTCAAACTTTGGAGGTAGAAGCACCCCATTGCTTTGACCTGTAGGAACCTTGTGCCTGGGATCTGCCTCTAAGGCATCTGGATCTGCCCCTTTGAGGTCTGTCTGACACAGGAAAGGACCAATTCTTTGTAGGCCAGTGTCTACTAAACCTAGGTGACTGTACTTGTAAAAAATCTTTGACAGTTTGCATAGATTTAGCTTTGTCCTCCATTTTCTTTAACACCACCTCTGCCTTAACACCAAACAAAGTATCATGCTGTAAAGGTGCATCTAATAATTTAACTTTGACACGATCAGGCAGATTTTGTTCCTTTAACCAAGCATGCCTCCTAATTACAGAACCCGTAACTGCGGCCCTGCAGGAGGCCTCCAAAGAATCAAGACCACATTGCAAAGTATGCTTTCCAACTTGTTCAGCTGCATGCAATAAATCCTGCATTTCCTTGTTTTCTGCACATTCAAAGTTTAATAGCATTTTCTGTTTAAGCAATGCCATGACATGTTGCTGATATTTGAGCATATGAAACTGACAGTTTAAGGCCCTTATAGCCCAGGTAGCAAATGTGTAAACCTTTTTTCCCCATCTATCCAGTGCCCTAGAATCTCTGTCAGAGGGGATAGGGTTTTTTGCAGCAGAAGCCTTAACTCCTTTGGGACCCTGTGAAATAGTTTCTGGGTCTGCGGCAGGGTTTTTAAAAAGGAATTAATGAGAGTCATGAACCCTGTAATATCTGTCAGGCTTAACAGGAGCTGGAGGTAGGGAGTCAGGGGTAAGACTAGACTCCGAAAACACATCATCTACAATATCTAACACAAGTGGAATGGCTAGTGGCCTGTGTTGAGGTAGTAAAAGGAAATCCCTGAGCCTCTTTTTAGATTCTGAAAAATCTTGGCTCTCTCATTGGAAATGCTCCCTCATGGTATGCAAGGTTTCCCCAAAAGAATAGCCCTCTGGAGAAGAAGGTGAAGGTATAGACTCTTTAGCATGAGAATCCTCACAGGGAGGGAAAGAGAATATTCCTGATCAGAAGAGGAATCAAAAGAAATAGAAACCTGATCTGAAGATTAATAGTCAGTCTCTTGCCTAGGCCTCTTATCAGGAGGGGGATGGGAACCCTGATCAAGGTAATTAAGTCTTTGGCCATTTTGAGCATCTGTTTTTTGAGCATAGAGGCCTGTCCACATGGCTCTTGAGTTTGTTTCTTTGCTTTAGAAGGTGCTCTAGTCTTTGCCTTTGAAGCTGAGGTTGGCTTAACGTAAAGATGTTTAGGTCTGAATACACCCTTAGAAGCCGGTGCCTGCTCAGCAGCTCCGGACCCATCTGAAGGAATAGTATCCGAGGCTCCAATACCTTGAGTTTCCAACGGCATGGCCGACTCCACGTGAGAGTTGGTAGCAGCCTGCGACTCTAAAGTAGCGAGCGTCAGGGGCTGCGAAAGCGCCTCACTTAGAACCAGCAACTGGCTTAGGAGAAGCTTCGCCGGTTTTGGGCCTCGGTTGTCTCTCTCCTTTTCTTTGCATTTTTTGTGAACTCCGGTAGTCGGATGGCTATCTGGCGACATTTCTGGATAATTAAACCGGCGTCCAAAATAGTTTAAAGCAAAATCATACCGATGCTTAATAGTGCGTTGGTTAAATCTAGCACAAAACCGACAACCAGAAACGTTGTGATCAGGGCCTAGCAAGGAATACAGTAAGAATGAAAGTCCTTATGAGGTATTTGCTTTCCACAAGAAATACAATTATTTACTTTTTCTGACATCGGTCTGGAGCAAGAAAAAAGTTTCCCCAATGGGGTACTTAGCTTTATTGAAGATTTTGGATCTGAAACTCGAACACGAAAATCTCAGGAGTCGGCCGACCGGCACTTGCGAACTGATTCTGCTTCGGGCACCGCACGGCAAGAAAGACTAAAGAAAATGGCGTCGGCTGCATCTTTTATAGCCCTGATGACGCAGGGCCCAGGACTTTGGAATTCAGGCCGACTGAGGGCAAGCAGGATTACCCAAATGTAATGACTGCAACAGTGAAACACGAAGGACATCTGCTTGTGTAAGGTCTTGCCTCCATCTCCTGAGTCTGTCTTTGAGACTATATGAAAGTCATTTATGAGAGGCTTGCCAGACTTAACCCACAGCCAGGACTTCTCAGGGACAGATGCTGCCTTCCTGGTCTGCACGTATCTACATGACACCCCATCCCCTGACTAGCACTGTATAGAAGGCTTCTTTTTTTACCTTGGCAGTTTCACTTACTGGTGGTCTCCATTAGAGAGTCCTAGAGTTACCATCATGACAAGCAGCTTCTGCTCAGCTACAGCTCCTTGTCAATGCGAGATCTTTTAGGTGGCCCCTTTGAACTCAATATCCCCAACTTCCTCAATATATGAGAGAAGCTACGCTGGAGGTGACAGCTGATCTCATCTCACACCAAATCATTTATTAGGCACTTAAAGGCCACCTTCATTTTTTTTTTACATTTCCCGGATCCTGGATCCATCCTTTCACCACCCCCCATCTGACCAAACTCATTCAGCTTGCTACTCAACACTTATCTTTATCTGAATGTCCAGAAAATAAGGCCTTGGTTAAAAGATACGGCTATACTATCAATTAACAATTTTTAATCCAATCGTCAAACAATTATGGAGATCTAGCTTGAATGCATAACAAAAAAGTGAGATAAAGGCAAAGACAAAAGCACAGAAGAGGAAAAAAATGTGATGATGATAATAATAAGCAACACAAACAGTACCACAAATAAGTTGCACCTTACTTCACAAGAACCAATAAACATTGGTATAATCATAATTGACTTAATCGTATGTGGACTTCTATTACCAAGAGTCGTCAGGTTAATCCATGATTAAGACCACACTGCATCTTGATTTCTCTACTCTGGGTACATGAACCTGGAAGCCATTTGCCCAAAGTGTAGCAAATAAGCAAAACTGAAGACTTTCAGTCTAGTTTTGAAACTCTTTTGAAAACATAGCTAGGTGACCAACTCACTGTTACATAGGCAGACAGATATTCTGTCTCAGACTTTACAAAGGAAAGCAAGGGAAAGGTGCTAACTGGACCTGAGATGGAGGAGGAATTTCAGAGTGGGGTGAGCAGTGAACAGACATCAGAGCAGACAGGGAAGAGGCTGAGAAGGATACTACAGTAGCACTGACAACTTGCACAACAGTAGATGTCTGAGCTTGTTCAGTGTTGCAGTTATTATGTTTGGGATCTACTGACTCATGAAGAGGCTGGAACTAAACATGTCCTTGAAAGAGTTATCTCCTTCTATTTGTCTTACCAAAGCTAATCAGGCAAATGGGAAATGTAGACTTCCAAGGTAGTGTGGACAAAATGAAGTAGGCCTAGGTACCCCCACCCCAGCCTGAAACCATTCCCTTAGTAAAGAAGGGATTTGAGAGAGTTGTGTACGTTGCTGCCTCTCACCTTCCTCGCCAGTGCCTAGGGGTACAAAAGATGCAGACACCATTTGCCCCAGATGTCAGGTGCCCCCAAAAGGGTAGGCTAAAAAACATTGCTAATAAAAGCATGCACAAAAATAAACAATACCTTCATCTACAAGCAAATACACCACATAGGTTGTATAGGATAGAGAAGTACAGATAAGTCCCAGCAAAGAAAGACTGTTGCAGTCATTACACTTGGGTTGTATCTCAAAGCTGAGGTCTAAATAGAATTAGGAGTAGCTATAAGGCCCTGCAAGACTGCAGTGGCAAAGCCTGCTGGATTTAGAGTAAAAGAGGCAAAGTGGTGTGCTTAGTAAAGTGTGCACTGAAGTCCAAGTTGCAGCCTCTAGAATGTGGTCTAATGCCCTTAGGCACTGATTTACCATGTTGTGAATAGCAGAAATGAAAGCAGTGTCCTATCCATTTTGAAATAGTCTGTTTTGAGATAACCTTTCCTTGTGATCCTGCAGCATATGCCACTAAAAGTTGCTCAGTCTTTCTGAAAGCTTTAGTTTTGTCCAAGTAGAAGTGTAGCTGTCTGTGTATGTCCAAAGAATGCAGAAGTTTCTCCCCTTTATTCTGCGGGTTTGGGAAAAAAGTAGGCAAATGAATGGTTTGGTTAAGAGCCACACTGGACACTACCTTAGGCATAAATGTTGGGTTTGTCCTTAGAGAAACCCTGTCAGGATGGAAGATAATAACAGGTTCCACAGCCATTAATGCCTGTAACTCTGAGACTCTTCTTGCTGAAGTTATTGCTAGGAGCAGAGGTGTTTTCCATGATAAGAATTTTATGTCAGCTGTATTGGCTGTCTCAAAAGGAGGCATTGTGAGTTTTTCCAAGGCAAAATTGAGGTCCCATGCAGGTATTGATGCTCTCCTTGGAGGTCTTATGTTTTTGGCCCCCCTGAGGAACTGCCTAAGCAATGGATATGAAAAAATAGGTGGGTCTGTATTGTAAGCTGAAATGGCAGAGGCATGGATCTTAACTGATAAGAAGGATAGGCCTTTGTCCAGCATCTCAGTTAGATATTGTAAAATCTGAGGAATATTTGGAACAAGCATGTCAGTTCCTTGTGCCTGGTTCCAAGCACAGAATCTCTTCCATTTTTCTGCATAAGATTTTCTGGTGCTGGGCCTCCTGGCCTCCAAAATGACATCCATAACCGCTTTAGAAAGAGGTGTATTCTGAATGGTTACAGTATCTGCCATGCAGCTAGATTTAGAGTTCTGAGTTGGCTGTGCAGGATCTGATTGTTTTGTTGGGTCAGTAAATGAGGAATTTGAGGGAATGTCCAGGCAGGGCCTTGGGACAATCTCCTTAGTGTTGGCTTGGCCAATCCGGGGCAATCAGTATCATTTGTGGCTTCTCTTGTCTGACCTTTAGGAGTACCTTGGGGAGGAGAGGCAGTGGAGGAAAGGCATATACTGTAAGGTTGTTCCAGCTGAATGACAGGGCATCCACTTTCCATGCTTGTTTGTGATAAGTCGTTGTGCAGAATCTCTGAAGTTGGCAGTTGTGAGGGGAGGCAAAAAGATACATGTCTGGGCATCCCCATTTCCTTGTTATCATGCTGAAGATTTGTGGATCTAGTTTCCACTCGTGAGGGTCCATGAGGTTTCTGCTTAATTCATCTGCCAGAGCATTTGTTTTTCCTGGCAGGAACTGTGCTTGCAGGTGTACTTGGTAAGTCAATGCTGTGTTCCACAAAATCATGGCTTGTCTGCAGAGGGGGTAGGAATGTGTGCCCCCCTGCTTGTTTATGTACCACATGACTGTGGTGTTGTCCGTCTTTATCAGCAGCTGTCCTAGATGAAGTAGCTCCTTGAAGGCTGTCAGGGCATTTTGTACAGCTAGCATCTCTTTTTTATTGATGTGTAGATGCTTTTGGCTTGGGGGCCATGTGCCCTGAATACATTTTCCTGCCATGTGGGCCCCCCAGGCATAATCTGATGAATCTGTTGTTAGTGTTTGCCTGGCTGTGGGTAAAGTGAACGTCTGTCCCTTGTTGTGGTGACAGGCCTGTGCCCACCATCGAAACTCCTGTTGCAGGCAGGGAATGAGGGAAATGAATGATTCCAGGCTGTGGTAATGTTGAGTCCAAACACTTTTTAGGTACCATTGTAGTTTCCTCATATGCAGTCTTGCATATGTAATTAGCAGAATGCAGGAGGCCATGTAGCCCAGAGCCTGCAGAATTTTTCTTGCAGACAACTGTGTCTTTGTTGCCATGTTTTCGAAGTAAGAAGTCAGATGCCTTTGTTTGTCTGGCGTGAGATAAGCCATCTGGGCAGTTGTATTTAAGCCTGCACCCAGGAATATTATCTCTTGAGAGGGTACTAGTTTTGATTTCTTTTCGTTTACTGTGTACCCTAGGCAAATTAGTAATCTTTTTAGAAACGCCAGATGCTTTAGTAGAATGTCTTTGGATTCTGCTTGAATAAGGCAGTCGTCCAAGTAGGGATATATTTGAATTCCTCTGTCTGCAAAATGCAGTTACTGGTGCCAGGCATTTTGTGGGTAGTGCTTTGAGCCAGCTATGAATCTGAGGTATCCTCTGCAAGATTGTCCGATTGGGACATGCAGGTATGCCTCTGAGGTCCAAAGTTACAAGCCAAGCCTTTTTGTCCAGCACGGGCAGAAGCTGCTGCAGAGTCAACATTTTGAATTTCAGAACGTCCAGAAAAGTATTTAGAATAGACAGGTCCAGAATCGGTCGCCATGCTTTGTCCTTTCTTGGTACTAAGAAAAGTCTTGAGTATAATCCTTGTCCCTGCTCTTGTTGTGGCACTGGCTGAATAGCCCTCATGTCCATGAGGGATGAAACTTGGTTTTGTGCCTCTGCTCATTGATTGTGTGGCAGATCTGGCATACCTTTTGCCTTTGGAAGTGTAAAAGTGGAACCTGTAGCCCTGAGAGACTATATTTAAGACCCATTTGTCCTGGGTAATCATGTGCCAATTTTGTGAAAAAAGTGCTAGCTTTCCCCCTAAGAGTGCTGCTGAAAGATAAATGCTTGGCATTGGCAGAGGGAAGTCATTGGGACTGCTTCCTATATGGCTGTGATTTGTCTTCTCTGCTTTTGGAGGTAGAAGCACCCCACTATTTGGGCCTGTATGAGCCCTGGGGCTGTTTTCTGCCTCTAGGGCATCTGTATCTGCCTCTTTGTGGCCTGTCTGACACGGAAAAGACCAGTTCTTAGAAGGCCAGTTCCTGCTAAATCTGGGTGGTTGCACCTGTAAGAAATCCTTCACTGTCTGCATAGATTTAGCTTTATCCTCCATTTTCTTCAACACCTCTTCTGCCTTAACACCAAACAAAGTATCATGCTGTAATGGAACATCCAATAATTTTGCTTTAACATGATCAGGCAGAGTCTGTTCCTTTAACCAAGCATGCCTTCTAATGACCGAGCCTGTTACAGCGGCCCTGCAAGAGGCCTCCAGTGAATCATAACACATTGCAAAGTATGTTTTCCCACTTGTTCAGCTGCATGCAATAAATCCTGCAATTCCGTGTTCTCAGCACATTCAGAATTTATCAACATGTTCTGTTTTAACAAAGACATTAAATATTGCTGATATTTAAGCATATGAAACTGACAATTTAAAGCCCTTACAGCCAAGGTAGCAGAAGTGTAAACTTTTTCCCCATCTGTCCAGTGCCCTAGAATCTCTATCTGAGGGGACAGGGTTTTTTGTAGTGGCAGCCTTGACCCCTTTATGACCATGTGAAATAGTTTCTGGGTCAGCAGCAGGGTTTTTATATAGAAATTTATGAGAATCTGGAACCCTGTAGTATCTGTCTGGCTTAACAGGTGCAGGAGGTAAAGAGTCAGGAGACAGTCCGGACTCTGAAAATACATCATCTACAATGTCTAGAACAGGAGGAATAGCAAGAGGTCTGTGCTGAGGTAGTAAAAGAAAGTCTCTGAGCCTTTTCTTAGATTCTGAGTAATCTTGGCTCTCCCAGTGGAAATGCTCCCTCATGGTATGCAAGGTTTCCCCAAATGAGTAATCATCAGGAGGAGAAGCTGAAGGAATAGATTCTTCAGCATCAGAATCCTCATAGGGAGGAATAGAGTATCCCTGTTCTGAAGAGGAGTGAGAGGAAATGGAAACCTGATCAGAGGAATCATATTCAGTGTCTTGCCTAGGCCTCTTATCAGGAGGGGGATGGGAACCCCTGATCAAAGTAATTAGGTCTTCGGCCATTTTGAGCATCTGTTTCTTAGGCATGGAAGTCTGTCCTGGAGAATGCTGTACTTGTTTCCTTGTCTTTAAAACTGTTTTAGTCTTTGTCTTTGATGCTGAAGTTGGCTTGATATAAAGCTGTGTAGGTCTGAAAACACCCTCAGAAGCCGATGCCTGCTCAGTGGCTCCGGACCCATCTGAGGGATTAGTTTCCGAAGGCCCAATACCTTGAGTATCCAGAGGCCTAGTTGTCTCCACGTGGGAGTTGGAGGTGGCCTGTGGCTCTGAGGTAGCGGGTGTCAGGGGCTGCGAAAGCACCTCACTGAGAACCGGTGAACCGGTGACTGGCCTAGAAGAGGCTTCGTCGTCGGTTTTGGACCTCAGATGCATGTCCTTTTCTTTTTCCTTGCGCTTTTTATGAACTCCAGTCATCGGCTGTTCTGATGGCATTATGTAGTTAAACCTTCGGCCAAAGTAATGAAAAGCAAAATCGTACCGATGATTAATAGTGCATTGGTTAAATCTAGCACAAAAACTGACAACTAGTAACGTCGTGGTCAGGGCCCAGGCAAAGAATACAGTTGTTGTCTTCCGGCTTATCCCAGTTAGGGGTCGCCACAGCGGAACTCCGGTCCGCTAATGTTTGGTAGTGGATTTTTACGTGCCGAGTTACCAGCCCTGGCGCACAACCTTCAACGAAGGCACACCCATTCATGCATGCCTCCACACAGAAGACGCTCTAGCTGACAATCGAACGCAACAACGTCTTGCTTTGAGGCGACAACGTTACCGCAGCACCACTACCACAGGTATAACAGGCAAAGAATACAGTAAGAGTGAAAATCTTTATGAGGTATTTGCTTCCCACAAGAAATACAATTGTTAACTTTTTCTGACATCGGTCTGGAGCAAGAAAAAAGTTTCCCCAACGGGGAAGACTTCAGATCTGAAATTCAATTTCGAAAATCTCAGGAGTCGACCGACCGGCACTTGCAAACTGCTTTTGCTTCAGGCACCACGTGGCAAGAAAGACTGAAGAAAATGGCATCGGCTGCATCTTTTATACCCCTGGCGCACTGACGTCAGGGAAGAGACGACAGCAACTGACGCCGGACCAAGACTTTGGAATTCAGGCTGACTGCGGGTAGCCTGCCAGCAGGATAACCCAAGTGTAATGACTGCAACAGTGAAACACGAACATCAGGATTGTAACAGTGAAACACTTGAACATATACTATTACAATGAGTTACTTATACAAACGTGCTGCTGACCCCCTCCCCCCAACATGCAGACATTGGAGGAACCAGAGGATGATTGAAGAATGCCTCAAAGAACAGCTGATGCAAATCTAGCCCTGGCAATGTACACCAGGTCTAGCCTGTAGTGCTCTGAGAAAACAGTGACTGACAATCAGGTGACTGCTTCTGGTACTGGTACTTAGTCCACTCAGCTAGGCACACTAGTGACTGTCCACCTACTACAACATGCCCTATTCATCCAGGAAAAAAATCTTTTCATGGTGGTTATAGCAGAAAGCAATGCAATGAGCAAGCCATTAGGATTTAGTTAACAGACTGGTAACCCTTCATTCCCTTCGGAAAAGGAGAGGAATCACAGGTCAGTTTGTCTAACCTCCTTGCTCAAGGTAAAATCCCAGCTGTGCCCAACCAAGAAGTGTAACATCCTTTCCTATTTGTCTTTAGGTTCCTGGAAAAAAAGATGTAGTTGGGTGGCTTAATTCAAAGAAATCTCTGTCACTACCTTTGGTATGAAATAAGTTAGTCCACAAGGGGCATTCCATCTTTAAGTCCAAAGAAAAAAGGTTCCTTGCACTTAAGCATCAGCAATTCTTCTGGATGTCTCTCTTTATTCAGATAGAACTAGAGGGTTAGTTCCCGTCTATGAACTGTCTTACGATTAATTTTCCTAATAAACTGTGTAGTTAGGGACACTGATCTGGCCCTAAAAATACAGACACTGGTCACAAAAGTCCCTTTCTGGAACCTGCCTTTTTACAAACATGTTTACTTAGCTTCCCCAGGACAATCATGCAATATAGAACGGAGTATGCCAGTACACTGACCAGACACCAAAAATGCACTCAATAAAAAAGCATAACCCCCCCCAAAGTAGTACTTGTCCACTCAGACTGAATCAACTGGATGAGGCTGATACCAAACTTACAAACACTCTTTACTTGGCATGACCTGCACATATGCTTGTGTTAAGAAAGAGCTGAAGGCAGCACTGTTGGATCCCCATTCACACCAAGATGTGCTGACCTTTGAGAATCAGGCCAGTTGCTGGGCTCAGACTGGCAGAGATTTTAAACATAATGACTATATCAGTGAAGTACATGAAGAACATCTGCATTCCTTAGGAATGGACAATGCAGAAACAGCAGATATGCTGTCTCCGAGGGTCCATGGAAATATGGCCAGTGCACCGGCAGATTTTCAAAGGAGGTTTTCAACACAGCATTGGTTATTACAGAAAAGCCTGAGGACAAAAGCAGACCACTGTGATGTCCACTCTGTACAGGAAGAAGGTAGAACAAATCCAGGAAATGAAAGTCCTAATAGCCTAACAGCAGTGGCAAGGAAAGTTATGGTGAGAAAACTGAAGAGAACTTTGAGATGGGAGTGCTGCAGATGTGGTCTTCCAGGACTTTACGCTTTAAACTCTATCCCAAAGAGGTGACTGTTAGAAGAATTGGAGGGGTTAACGTTAGAATAAAAACTAAGGAAATGGATTGCAGTACTGTTAAATGGAAGGACAGAGAGGGTTGTGATGAGAAGCAAAATGTCATAAGGAAAATGACTTGTGGAATACCAGAGGAGCCAGTCGTCTATCACAGTACTCTGTGTTCACTTATGAAATTGTCTAAGGGAACAGAGAACAAAATTATTGCTCTACTGATGAAACAAATTTAGGGGCAACAGAATATGCAGGGTAACAGTCTAAGGAAGTATTTGGAAAGGCTGCCCAAGTGAGCCAAAACTGGACAGCATGGGTTTACTGAAGACAAAATCAAATATGATACCTAGGTCATAGCAGCCCTGGTTATTTATCAGCTGGGGGATAGAACAGCAAGTAAAAGAGCAGTAAAGGGGAGAGTTACTCACCCTTGCACTGGGCTACCGGGACCAGACTGAAAGGACAGAAGCAGCAGGCAACTGAGTACTGGGGTGTATCCTCAGGGAGTTAAATTCCCAAATAAATTAGGTAATGATCCCCATCTACCAGGCTGTGCTTATGTTACATCCTGAGAACTGTGTGCCTTTCTAAAGATGGCAACACATTTATGTTTTATTTATTTTGTTTGCATATTTAAATGTCTGTGTATTAACAACACTGCAGGGCAAGTAAAATTGCAGAATTAAAACAACTCAAATGTGTCAGCAAAAAGTAATTAAAATAAACTACACAACATAAAATCTGTACATCAGATAAAATTTAAACAAGATCCACCTAAACAAATGGCATTTAATGGACTTCTAAAAGGAGTCCTCAGATCTGCACATTCAAATCATGGAAAACAGACGAGTCCAAAGGACTGGAGCAAAGTACAGACTACCAGATGATTAAAGACAGACCCACAGAAGCCAGCAGCCCCTCACTTAATGACATGAGGAACCTTACAAGGGAGCAAAACGCCAATGGCTTGCTTTGATAACATAAACCAGGTTGTGCACAGCTCAGAAAGCAAGTGCAAGGATCTTAAAAGTAAAAAAAAAAAACTTGTAGTGAAATCATTGGATAAGTAAAAGCCATTTTTTTTAAATCTGCTTTTAAAAACATTTTGCAAATCAGCTTTAAAATAAACATTTCTCTCTTACAGGTTTTGTTGCTAGATTTTTACTGTCAGCCAGTGCAGATGTATTATGATATGTATTAGATATTCCAGCTCATGTTACATGGCACGTACCAGGTACTCCAGAACAGGTGTCACTTGTCATGTACCAGGTACTCTAATTGTGTTGGGAGTACCTGGCCTGGACCAGGTACTCCAATACAGGTGTTATGTGGCATGTACTAGGAACTTCTGTACAAGTGTCATACAGCAAGTACCAGGTACTTCAGAATAGGTGTCATCAGGCATGTACCAGGAACTCCTATACAGGTGTTATATGGCATGTACCTGGTACTCCAGAGCAGGTGTTATGTGGCATGTACCAGGTACTCCAGCACAGGTGTTATATGGCATGTACCAGACACTCCAATACAGGTGTCATATAGCATGTACCACATACTCTGATACAGGGATTATGTGGCATGTACCAGGTACTCCAGTGCAAGTGTTATGTGACATATACCAGGTGTTGTTTAAGTGTTAGGACATGAATAAACCAGTCTTTGTGGGTTCTGTTCAAGCAGATTTATTTTATACAAACACATCACTATAGAGGCTTACTGACTATTATTGAAGTAACTTACATACAAACTAACAACTGCGATCATGCATGCTCGCTCTGGCTGCTTCTTCAAAATGGCATTAGGGATTGCACATGTCTGGAATTTATATGTGCAAGCACAGCCTCGCATGCTTCTTAAAAATATAGCACACACACTTTACATTCTGATCTACACCAGGTACTCCAATACAGGTGTTATGTGGGATGTACCAGGAACTCCAGTGCAGGTGTCATATGGCATGTACCAGGTACTTCAATACAGGTGTTATGTGGCATGTACCAAGTACTCCAGTGCAGGTGTGTCA